>NW_024469034.1:0-259909 GCF_003184825.1 Aspergillus fijiensis CBS 313.89 | reverse complement strand
AACCATCAAAATCATCACCATGGGCTCTATCGGATCCTCCCACCATGACCCGCAGCTCGCAGCCTCAGCATCCAGCAACGAGGCGGCGGACATGATCACGCTGGACTGCTCCAAGCTCCACGGGTCCGCCGCCGAACGAGGCGAAGCGCTCCGCCAGCTCGACCACGCCCTGCAAACCTACGGCTTCATCTACCTGGCCAACCACGGCATGCCGGCGGAGGTCTACGACCACGCCCTGGAATGGATAAGTTGGCCCCCATTTTTTCTCTGCTCTGCCTAAAAGCAAGACCCAACCCAACCCAACCCAACCCAAAAAAACTGACCAACCGCCTCCACTCCAAGCGCTTCTTCGCCCTCGACGCCGCCACCAAGAACCTGATCCCGCGGCCCGCCAGCGACGCCCTTGAGGACCACCTCGGCTACGCCGAGTACGGCGTCGGCCACATCAGCCAGCTGGTCTTCGACGAGGCGGCCGTGGAAGCCCACCGCCGCGCGTCGCCGGACCACAAGGAGACCCTGGAGGTGGGCAACCCGGCCGACCCGAAGAACCGGTGGCTGCCGGAGTCGGTCTTGCCGGGGTTCCGCGCCTTCTACGCGCGCTTCTGGGCCGCGTGCAACGAGGTCGAGGCCGCGCTGCGCCGCGCGCTCTGCGACATCCTCGCCATCGAGCCCGACAGGCTGTGCCGCATGCAGAGCCAGCGGTTCGGGCATATCAGCTTCCTCCACTATCCGCAGATGGTGCTGCAGTCGGCCGCGGCCACCACGGCGGCGGGGCAAGCCCCGCGTCGATTGAACGCGCACACCGACTACGGCGGCCTGACCCTCGTCTTCCAGGACCACGTGGGCGGGCTGGAGGTGCACGATGGCGCCGTCTTCCGGCCGGTGGCGCCCAAGCCCGGCACGATCGTCGTCAATGTCGGCGATATGCTGGAGCGGCAGTCGAATGGGCGGTGGAAGAGCGCCTTGCATCAGGTCGTGGGGCCGCGCGAGGAGACGCTGGGGCTCGGGGAGCCGGCGGCGGCAGCGGCGGCGGCACGCTCGGATGCGGGCAAGCTGGTCTTCGATCGCTACTCGATTGCCTATACCGGGGCGGTGGACCCCGAGGTCATGATCGAGACCTTGCCGGGCTGTGATGTGCCGGGGAAATGGAGGCCCAGTATGGCCGACTGGGACCAGGAAAAGCCGGTGACCTCCTATGAGTGGCTGACGAAACGGGTGGCAGCCGAGTATCACCAGGGCTGAATGGGGACAGTGGTGCAAATGGGGTTCAACATGCAATAAATTGGAGGTCTGCAGTTGGGAAATTGTACTACCGATTCAGATTAGGGCTCGTGCCGGGGGAGGAGAGCGATCAGCACGGTGCATGGCATTGCATGCCTGCGGAAGTAATAGTCTGGAAATTGCTCATTTCAATCAAGCAAGGGATGGGCGCATATTCCGCATATTCTAGTGATCTCTGTTGTTCAGACCATTCGGAATTGAGGCGACGTCCAAGCCATCCATATGCTCCATATGCTGGCGATCGATAGTTTACTAAAGTAGGGCAAGCTTTCCTGGCTTCCTGTGATGTTGCCGGCTTGTTTTCAACTGTAATAACTGGCTGCCCACTTCCATGGCCAGCACGACTGTGAGTCACTCGCAGCTCGACTGTGTTCCAAGGCAAAGACGTTCTGTACTCTTCAACTTGAGATCCTCTGTCTCGTTCATCACGTTCGTGGCGTCTTACGCCGTCTTTACCGTACGTATGCCCCCCCCCTTTGTACTGTTACCCCAGAAGTGCGATCATCAAGTTACATAGACTGACGAACCTCAAGGATAGCTTCTTGTACGGACTGGTATGCTTGTTAGGAATTCCAACGCATCCGAGCACTCTCAATCAGTCCCATAGCTAAAGCCGCGTCAGATTGTCCCTGTGGTTCCTACTGCGCTCAATGACCGACTCGGGGTATCCAGAAATGACGGTAAATTGATGATTCTCTCGCGGGCTGTCTTCTCCGTCGTGTCGCTAATCTCCCGTCCCACAAGCACAGAGCAAACATGGACCTCGATCCTGATCGCGCTCTACGGCGCTGCTCAATTCTCTGTTGCACGTGAGTACGTTCATGAAACTTAAGAGACTCCCACCTCCAAGGCTAACGCTGGACCCCCCTCCACACGTCCAGCCCTCAGCGGCTACGTCTCCGATCGCATCCAGTCGCGGTGGTGGCCCATGGTGGCCGGAGTGCTGACCCTCGGCGCGGGGACGGCGCTGCTCTGCGCGGGGAACCGCATTGGCTTTTGGATCGCAGGTCGTCTCCTCCAGGGGGCCGCCGCCGCCATCGTCTGGACCGTCTCGTGCGCATTGCTGGTGGATACGGTTGCCGAGGAGCAGCTGGGCCACGCCATGGGGTATATGAGCATGGGTATGACCATCGGGAACCTCATCGGCCCGCTCATCGGCGGTGCGGTCTATGAGCATGCCGGGTACTACTCGGTCTTCATCGTGGCGTTTGTGCTGATCGGCCTCGATCTGGGCCTGCGGCTGCTGATCATTGAGAGGACACATGCCCCCGAGCCCGTTCGTGGTGGTTCGGGCCGGGGACCTTTCCTGGCCGACCCTGCGCGGGAACCGGCCGAACAACCCGAGGATGAGTCCGAACCTGCTGCACCTCCAGCGCTGCAGTCGCATACCGGTCTCCAGGGCCTCTGGAGACTGTTCTCCTCGCCTCGGATTCTGGTCGTCCTCTGGACGTGTCTCGTGATCTCGATCGTAATTTCCGCGTTCGACAGCGCCTTACCGCTGTTCGTCCAGGACGCCTACGCATGGGCGCAGACCGCGCAGGGGTTGATCTTCATCCCGTTCCTCGTGCCCAGCCTTCTGGGCCCGCTGGTCGGTTGGATCAACGACCGAGTCCCCTCCAAGCATCGTCGGCTTTTGGCCGGCGGGGCGTTGTTGCTAAGTGTGCCCCCGGCCGTCCTTCTTCGTCTGGTCTCCGACAATGACCTTGCGCACAAGGTCCTCCTCTGTGTCCTGCTCCTCCTGCTAGGAGTGTGCATGAGTCTGTTGTTCCCCTTGGTCCTGGCGGAGAATTCGTATGCCGCGGCCGAGAAGGAGCAGGAGGCCCCGTCGACCTTTGGCACCCAGGGGGCTATGGGCCTGGCGTACGGCTTGGCCAACTCCGCCTACGCGGCTGGCTCCATTGCCGGCCCTCTGCTGGCGGGCTACATTCGCCAAGGTGCGGGTTGGGCCACGATGACCGGGGTGTTGGGCTTACTGACGGGGGTCTCGACTCTCCCTGTACTGTTCTGGTTTGGAGGCGTCGTGCCATGCAGAAAGATCGTGAGCTGGTAAGGGGATGGAGGGGAGCTCCCCGTGTCTCATCCATACTGCACGCGTTCACCGTATTCGTCGAGGGGGTGTAGTCTTCGCCGCATCGTGGCAATGGCAAACGAATGATATGCAGGGTGTTCTGTATCACTTGTGCCCTTATTTTTGGGACTCAATTCATGCACAGCCACATGCTGTTCGAGGCCAACCTAGAGGAAAGCACGAGCATGACCCCCCCGTGCAGATCGCTTGCAAATGATGGATGTCCTTGTAATGATAACTTCATCTACACCTGATTCATGTTTTCCGTTTGCAGTCAAGACATCCCAGATGTAAAAGTGAGGGCGTTCGTGGTCAGGAGTATATCCCGGCCGACGAAAGCAGCGCCAGTATTGCTCGGCTTCTGCTGCTGTGTCAGATCAACGAGCAGAATGTAAGGCGGTGGTTGCCACATACCTGAACATACCTGAACATACCCTGCCCTACAATCTGCAAATCTGCAAGGGCCCTCGTCTACCTTCAACCATCCCATCCCCCTTTGAGGCTGTGAGCTACACCGCTATTTCCCATTTGCTTCTGCATGATTTGCTTCTGGTCATGCAGACGGCCCGGCCGGCCGGCCTGTGTCTAAAAATCCTTCTCCATCTTGGCGTCTGATGCCGCCAGAAAAGGACTAACGATGCAATTAAAATGCTAGTAGTACTCAACAGGCCCAGCCTCTGCACATGAACAGCCCAACTAAGGCATTGGGATAGGGAGGTAAGTCCATTCTTGTCTTACCGTCTCCATCTTCTCGATTCTTCATCCCCGCCTGCAGAATCTTCCTCTTTTGCCTATTTGGGGTTATCCTTGGCGAGGGGTCAGGCTGTCTGGGACGACCAAAAACAACCACGATAAATAAAGCTGTTAAACAGACAGGCTCTCACCGGTCACCGTATCGACAACCTCAACAGTAAATCGACGGGGGACCCGACCATATTGTGCCCTAACAAACACAATGGGAGACTTAACATTGCGCAATGCTCGTGGCCTGTCCTTCACGGAGAGTGTGCTCTCCTCCTGTCAAAGGGTAGAGGATCTACTGACAAGCAAGACCCCAATTGTGCTGAACGGAAGTACCCTAGATGTGGGTGCGGTGGTTGTCGTGGCTCAGTATGTTTTCTTTCCCCGGACCCCGGTCCATCCACTCACTTCCCCTCCACCCCCTAATCGAATCTACCCCAGATACGGCCAGCATGCCACCATGACCAGTGACCCCACTATCCGTCAAAGCATGGAAGCCAGCGTGGACTTTCTGGATCAGCAGCTGCAGCGCGGCGAAGTGGTGTACGGGGTCAACACGGGGTTCGGCGGCAGTGCGGACACGCGGACCACGCACTACGCCGGCCTCCAGAAGGCCCTAATTCAGATGCAAACCTCGTGCGTTCTTCTGCCCAGCGATCGACAACAATCCTCCCCGGGGGTTTGGGGTGCCGCCGCCGCCACCACCTTCCGCCCCTGCCACCGGAGCCATAGCATGCCGATTCCCGTGGTCCGGGCGGCGATGTTGACGCGCTGCAATTCCCTGCTCCGCGGTCATTCAGCCGTGCGGCCGGTCGTGGTCGAGCATATCCTCACGCTGTTGCGCCACGGCATGACGCCGGTCGTGCCGCTCCGGGGCAGCATCTCCGCCTCGGGCGACCTGGCGCCGCTCTCCTACATCGCCGGCACCTTGGAGGGCAACCCCGACATCTCCGTGCATGTCCACGAGACCGACCAGATCCTTCCCGCAGACGACGCCCTCCGGCAGCTGGGACTCCCCGCACTCGATCTGGGACCCAAGGAGGGACTCGGCCTGCTCAACGGGACGGCCTTCAGCTGCGGCGCCGCCAGTCTGGTCCTGTTCGAAGCCAACCAGCTCCTCCTCCTCTCACAGCTCCTGACCGCTATGGCTACGGAGGCTCTCGCCGGCCAGGCGGACAACTACCACCCGTTTATCGCGGCCGTGCGACCCCACGACGGGCAGATCGAAGCGGCCGTCAACATCTTCGGCTTCCTGGCTGACTCCCGTCTCGCGGCGCGGTCCACGGAGGGTGAGGCTACGGGCAACAACAGCAGCATGACCGACGCCGCGGGCCACGCCGGGCTCAGCCAGGACCGGTATGCCCTGCGCACAGCGACACAGTGGCTGGGACCGCAGCTCGAGACGATGGCGCTGGCGCTCAGGCAGGTGGCGACGGAGCTCAACTCGACGACGGACAACCCGCTGATCAGCGTGGCGGGCCGCCACGTCCACCACGGGGGCAACTTCCAGGCGGCGGCGATCACGTCGGCGATGGAGAAGACGCTGGGGTGCGTGCAGATGGTGGGCAAGATGCTGTTCGCGCAGTGCTCGGAGCTGCTGAACCCGGCGCTCAGCCACGGGCTGCCGCCGAACCTGAGCCTCGACGACCCCAGCCTGTCGTACGCGTTCAAGGGCCTCGACATCAACATGGCCGCCTACCTCTCCGAGCTGGGCTACCTCAACCACCCCGTCAGCAACCACGTGCAGTCCGCCGAGATGCACAACCAGAGCCTCAACTCGCTGGCCCTGGTGGGGTGCCGCTACGCCGCCGACGCCGTCGAGGTACTGGCCCTGATGACCGCCACCTTCCTGTACGTGCTGTGCCAGGCGCTGGACCTGCGCGTGTTGCAGACCGAGTTCCTGCGCGATGTGCGGCTCAAGGTCGACGCTCTCACCGACGAGGTGGTTGCTGCTGCATCGTGCCAGGGAACGGCGGCGGCGGCGGACCCCTCGATCCTCCAACACATCCGCACCACCATCTGGGCCGAGTTGATGTACCACTGGTCCCGATCCAGCACCCTCGACCTCGCCGACCGCTGCACGAGCACCGCCACGAGCACCGCCGGCACCCTGCTCGACCTACTACCGTCGCCGGACGCTGGCGCTGGCGCTGGCGAGACGGAGGGGCCATCGCTCCGCGCGTGGAAGCGCACTCTCGCTTGCACGCTGCGCGAGAGCTACGAGACTGTTCGCGCCACGCGCTTCACGCAGACCACCACCTCCCTTCCCACCCCAAACTACCTCTGCGGCGCGTCGCGACGGCTCTACGCCTTTGTGCGGGAGGAGCTGGGCGTCCCGCTTCATCGGGGGTTTGCGGATCACCCGACGGTCGATCGGACTCAGAGCGCGGGGAAGCTGACCATCGGGTCGCAGGTAAGTAAGGTCTACATGGCCTTGCGCGAGGGGCGTTTGCGACGGGTACTGTTGGAGTGTTGGTAGTGAATCTTCTCGGCTATGTATCTAGAATCCAGTATGAGCCATGCAGCATAGTAACATGACAAGGCAGCAACTCGAGCCATGATGCACCGACCAAGATCTTGCGCCTCAAACATGTAAGTTAAAGCGGAGGGGATTCTAACGGAATATGTATCACTGCCGAGAGTAGTGCAGAAAGGTCACTTACACCCGAAATCCAATGCAGCAGATATAGCCTAGCATATCTCAATCTCATAGTGAAGATGCACCTCAACTCAAGGGCATTTCCAGTTCATGATTCTTTCAATCCGTCGGACACAAGCTTCCGGGACATCTACCGATTGTTAACATTAGCAAGAGGAGCTCTCCAGCTGAGGTACCCTTCAAGCTCTATCTTTCAGCCGGAGATCTTAGCATCAAATACAGCCCTCGAGGAAGATGTGCATCAACTGTCTTTGTCCAGCAACAAAGCATTGCAGCCATAAAGCTAATATATAATGCATCAATGTTTTGCTCCTTCAGAGCGTCCCCTTCCCCCCCTTCTGTCCAACGGAACAGTCCTAGAAACGCCCACCTAGAACCTTTCCAAGACACCGACACCAAAAAAACAACAAAGCCTCCTACAAGTTCCGCTTCGTCAGAAGCTCGAGCTCTTTCAAGATGACGTGGTTGAACTGCTTCTGGCACGAAGGGAGTACGGAGTCGGAGTCATGTGGAATGTGCAGGGCGGCCCTAGGCGCACGCCGAGGGCTCGCGAGTCATGGATTTCCGCCCGTGCTGGACGGCCAGTGTCGCTGCTGTGGACCGAATGGCTTCATGCAACCGCCGTGCCAGAATCTCGAATGCCACCGCAATCGAAGACTTCGCGTCCTGCGCCAGCAGGCACGCGATCCTGACCGGCACGATCCTCCTCCTCCCCCTGACCCCAGTTCTCCTGGTGGGATTGACCGCCCCCGCATCATCTATTGCATCATGACGCAGGAACAGGAAGCTCGCCTAGACGAATACGAACGGTCGCTTCCCGAGCAGCGCCTGGATTTGGGGGTGCCCATGCCTATTCCAAGCACAGACTCCGATACCGAGGGCCTTGCTCGTGACCGCTGGCTGGCTTGGAGTTGTAGGCAGTATAATCGACAGATGCTCGAGTGGGAAGTTCTTCAAGAGCTCCAGAAGATTGATAGACAAGAGCTTCTACACCGACAGTACCTGCGCGAGCTGAATATCATGAATGGTATGCAAACTCTGGAAGCTGAGGCTCCGAGTATCAGCAGCTGCACCAACGGTGACACCAGCCCAAGAGACCGAGCAGTAGAGCGGTTGCAGGCAGCTCGGTGGGCAGAGGCAGACCCAGCTCCAGTGGTATTGACAGTGGACATCATACGGTTCCTGTTCAAATCTTCCATTCCCGAGTCCTACCTGTGTTTAGTCGAGGAATATGGAGATCGCGAGGTAGCCCCGAGCTCAGCGAGTGCAATCCAGGAGCTGCTAATTCGGAAGGATGCCGGAAGGCCGCTGAACTGGGACGTTCGCCGTGAAGCACCGGTGCGGGTCGACCGCCCTGGCCCATGTAGTTGCAACTGGAATCCGCGACGCCGGCCTACATCAACGCACCCTCCAACACCAAGCAGCTCTGCCGTCACAACCCGGCCCGGTTCCGCTTCCTATCGATGGGAGCCATATCCCCGTAACCGGCCTGACACACGCGACTCCAGAGTGGTTATTCCAACTTGCCCTTGCTGCGGGGTATGGGCGACGGACATGCCATGGCCCACGTTTCAAGGCGCAACTTTGGACAACAATCTGCTATACCACGACACTGCCACTCCACCCGAGGTTCCGGTATCCGACATAACCCGTCTCCTTGTGCAGAATCTCAACCTTCCCATGGTCGAATATGTCAGCATGGATCTGGAAGGGGACGTTATCGACGAGACGTTTGAAGCTGCAAGTGAGTATGGTGAGAACCACGAAGAAAACGATATGTGGTAAGGAAAACGGAAAATTAACGAAAAAAAAGCAAGAAAAGAAATCTCCTCGGAGAAAGACAATAAGAAGAACCATCCATAGAATTTTTCTTCCCTCCCACCTATAAAGTTGACAAATCACAAAGCGCATAGGTAACTCCCGCCCAATAACACGATCTGAACAAAGATCACGAAGAATCCGATTGGAATACAGTGCCCTATGCCAGCCACGAAGTAATATTAAAGCTCCCTCCTGAGTCATATGCAGCATGTTGCGTTGAAAAACCAAAAAGGAAAGTAGCCTTACCTAAACCCGACTCACGAACTCAACCCCGTGGAAATACTATGGAGACTCCGTGCCCCGTTAAGTGTGGCTGGTGCGCCCGCATAGATCTCCATGATAGCAGGGGCCAATAGCGCATAAGTCCGGGTCGCCTGACAATCCAAGGGGAAGTCTAATGTGCCATCCGGTACCAGAACATACTTTCATTCAGGACACATCTTTTGTGTTCAAATGGCGCTCGAACCCCCCGCACTTCGATAAGCTTCGTGGTGGGCAGTTGGTCATTCCCAAAGGTCGCGGAAGGTCGAAGTATGCGCGATGGTGATATCGCCAGTAATGCTGCTGCCAGAAACAAAGTTTTCTCGACTTATCCGTCCCACCTCGAGCCCAAAGCTAGCCTCTACACCTTCCCTTATCAAGCTTGACAAGCCATGTCGATCTCGAGACTAGCCGTGCGCTTGTAAGAGGACGGAGGCAGATGATGTCTAGACCTTGATTTCTGCAGCTGTTAGTCAAGACGTTATCATCGACGATCCACACACGGGTAATGGCGTGCATGCGCGGGAGCAAGAGAAGGCCGGCACTAGCAAGCCATGCCGGGACCAGAAGTATAGATGATGGATTGGGTGGTTGGGGAGGGTAATCATCCCCTTTCCCTGTTTGTCGACTATCACAAAACGATCATGGGAACAGACAACCAGCTGGTCTTCTACCCTTGGGGTCTGAGGATGCGTAGTCTTGCCCACACGAGCGCGTTGTTCCTGAGAAGCAGAGATGAGGATGGTATCTCGAACGAGTTCTGGCAAACGTAGGTCGAGTATCGGGTCCCAATCGGTAAGCAGAATCGATGGATCTCCATATTGGTTCCCTCTTGAAGGAGAACGAATGTGCGGCTTGCGGAGAAAGCAGGAAAGGTCATGGGAGGGTGTGTAGCGTATCTCCAGCACAACAAGTGTGTCTGTCGGATTCTATTTCTGATTACCAGAGCGGTATTGGGCATCGCATTCACCGTCTTCAAGCAATGAAGTTTGATGCCAAACCGATAACTTGTTTCGTGTCTAAGAATATCGTCTATCAAGTATTGCGATTGATCAGCTGTTACAGAGCAAAGGTCTCAACTCCAGCCTCGCAGCTACAAGCCACGTGCCGCCCATAATTCGGGAAGCGTTTGCACTGTGAATCAAGAACTGAGGTAGCAGTGACCAATTGAGTGGCAAGAATCGAGAAATATGGTAGACAAGCATTAGAAGTCGAGCAAAGCAGTCCGAAAGGATCAAGAACTCCGCTCTGAGGAGTTGAACGTTCATGTAGAGATAGTTGTGCTGTTATAGTGATGAGTGCAGATGTAGAAGCACCCACTGCACCAAAAACCAAGACCCGTAATCCATCCGCCCTGATCTAAACCCCATCGGGAAAGGAGCCCGCGATAGACAACTTGGAAGTGGAATCTACACAGTACAGCCCTCACCGCCTAGTCACGTGACTGCATCACGAAAGAGGCACAGCCAAAGTTTCCACCAAACCTCCGCCGCAACCTCCGCATCCCCGATCGCGCAGACGCACGACTTTGATCCTCCGAACCATCAACCTTACGCCTCACAATCTCAGCGTGCTCACTACACTTCCTGCACAAAATGGCAAAGAAAGGTGAGTACTACCTCGATTGACAGCACCTTTGGATTTCAATTGCCCGTGGCTAGCGAGACATTCAGCCCGGTCGGACAAGAAGAAAAAAACGTCGCGCATCACTTTTCCCAGTCCTTCGAGCACTTGAGAGACATGTCTACGAACAGAAGCTAATATCTTCTTTCCCCACGTGTATAGCCAAGTCCCGTACCATCACCGTCCGTCTCATCTCCATGGCCATGACTGGCTTTTACCGCACAATGGTCCGGCCGCGTACGCACCGTCCGCTCAGCATGCTCAAGTACGATCCCGTCGTGAAGAAGCAGGTCCTCTTCCTCGAGGCGACCAAGGGTGGTCGGAACAAATAAAGTGGTTCGTCGGCTCCAGGGAGGCTCTCGCTGCCGTCAAACGGCGTCTCGCGCATCATTCGACGGTCGGTTCGTCTTCGTCGCAACACTCCCAAAACAGATCTCGGCCTGGACAAATCCCTGATACCGTTCCCTCGCTTCATTGTTATCGGTTCGCGGAGAACATCGGAACAACCAGCACGGCCACCACCTCCATGCAGCGAGTCGCCGAACTCTCTCCAACTTTTGAAGATATGATCATGTATATTATACAGCGCAACAGCCAAGACTTCAAATTGTGGGATGCACTCAACATCTCCATGTATGTCAAAGCTGTCTGCTTTCCTTGTGTTGCATTCTGGCGTTTTAGAGCAGTACAATCTGGGTCCATCATCGTTCAATATATCACAAATTACTTCACAAATTCCTTCTCACTGGAAAACTCGCCTGCAAGGAAGCAATATCAATGTTTTCATGAACTGAAAGGTTCGAAGCACATATGAGAGATTCATCAGTTTCATCAACATCACAAGTTCATCGCATAAGGATATCAACTAAACCACCATAATTCAACAAACGAGCAAAAAGAATTTGATGTTATCACATACTAACACCATTATCGGCGTGGAAGAGTCCTCGAATTGGGCATATCTTACTGGAATTTACTTTCCTCGGCTGAAGCGGGCATTATAGCGATCACCTTGGTGCTTTAGCAACGAACACTTGATTAACCATCAGAACCTACTCACCTCTTGTTTTTCGGCCGCCGCCTCTACCACCTCGAGTCGGCTTCTGGAATCCAGTTTGATTATCATCCAGCGCAGGTCTACTGCTTCCAGAAGCAAGCTTTTCAGGGCTCGTTTTGCGATCGAAGTACTCCGTCACTGTCTTCGTCTGCGATGTAGTCTTGATTGTGTCGAAGGATACTCTAGTCCTCTTGTTCATGATAGAGCGGGGCGTTCCAGCTTCAGTGACTTCATGTGCAATGTCTTCTTTGGAGGCGCTTGCTGCTGGACCCTTGGACTTCGCCTGAATCCGAGTCATTGACTGCTGTTGCTGCTTAGAGTATGTTCTTCGCGAACGCATGGAATTATCTTCATCGAAGCTGTCTGCGGAGCTACCCTGGCTGTGAGCAGTCTCCATATCGTGTAATTTGCGTTTCCCTTTTTGCGGATCTGGGACTTTAGTCTCGAATGTGACTGATCTGTGCTTCGCTCTGTTATCACCCGGTCTGCTGTTTCCACTACTCAAGTGTAGCTTGAGTACCGTGGGTGCTTTTTCAACTCTGCGTGGACTGCCGTCATCCTTAGGGCTTGCGGCCTTCGGAGAACTTTTTGATGGGGAGTTCTGTTGCCCTTCCATCGAGTCTTGTCCCTTACGCTGAGGCGAGCTTGTAGAACAGTTCGCAGCTAGTTCTGCCATGGTGGAGCTATCAACCACTGATCCCCTTTCCGGAGTGAATATAAGCATGGCTGCGAGGTCAAAGCTGTCGTTGCTTGGGAACAGGCATTCAGTGCGAGGGGATTGCTGCTGGATGCTGGAAAACGGAACAATACCTGACTTCAACAAGCACATTGAGTCCACAGAAGCCTCGTCATTACTGATTTTGTCGCTTCGCCTTGCTGGTGAAAGACAAGTGGTTGCCTGGCTGTCAGGTACTGTAGTAGCGGCTCTTGTCAACTTGGAATTGATCTGCTCAGGCTTTTCGATATCCTCCTGGGGAAGCAATCCACCGCTACTGGCACCGAGGGACCTTTCTTCAACAGGATTGACCCGAATATCATGTCGACTCTCAAGCGCAATGCCAGCCGTAGAGAGCAAAGTCACCTCAAACCTGCTCCAGACCTCCGCAAGCGAGTCTGTAGCCGCCGCGAGACCTGCGCGACCGAGAAGCTCCTTGAGTTTGTTTACCCACGCTTCTGAGTCTTGAACTCGCTTAAGGACTGCGTGGATTTCATCCTTTGTCTTCAGCTTGCTGCTCTCAAGATCCGCTCGTTCTGCTAGGACACCTGTGAGCCTCTCCTGGATTTTGTGACACTCTTCTTGTTTCTCCATGTTGTCTTGCAAAAGCGCGTCGAGCTTATGCTGCAAATCTGTCAGAACCTTGTCTTTTTCGTCACGAGTATTAATAAGATCATTTCCGAGGGCGAGTGCCTTCTTGTTCGTCTCCTCAATTTGATTTTGGAGACAGGTACTCCGCGCTTCGGCCAGAGCTGTCTGTTCCGCCAGTCTTGTCAGCTCTTGCTCTTGCTCGGCTAATTTAGTGGCCGTCTCGGATTCACGACAAGTCAACTCTTCAACTTCCTTTGCCTTCGAATCAAGCTATAAATAATTAGAACTCGCCCGGCTAGTCGTCATACAGGCCACTCACAAGGACACCTTGAGCGGCATGTTCTTTGTCTCGTGTATTTTTGAACTCATCCTGTCAATTTTTAGCTCACATGACTGAGAAGTTGGGAAAGGGCATCTTACGAATGTTGACTTGGTATCGTCAAGCTGCTTTTGAAGAAGATCCACTGATTGTGCTAGATCGGCTTTCTCTTTCAACAGATCGCGGTGTTGCTGTTCGTATCTGGCCTTTATCTGCTCCCGAGCGATGACACTGGCCCGACCCAACTCCTCTCGGACTTGGTTCTCCTTCTTCTTGACTGCATCTCTCAGGGTGACAACTTCCGATTCGAGCTGCATGACACAAGATTCTACCTCTTGAGTTCGTGATTCTGCCTTAAGCAGGGAAGATTGAATGGATTTGTTCTCGAGATCCTTTGCTCTCAATTCCTCTGCCATGACTTCCGACTCCGCCACCACTTTCTGCATCCTGTCCTCTACTTGAGCTTTCTCCAACTCGTGACGCGTGAGTTCAAGTGCAGCAGATTCAGCATTCTTGAGAGTCCGCGCATCACCCAGGTCGGCTTCGAGTTGCTTCATTTGGCCGCAAAGCCTTGCTTCGTTGTCCTTCAATGCGTCAATAGAACAGTTCAATTGATCAGTCAAAGGTAACAGGCGCGCAAGGGTTTCTCTCAGTCCGCCGAAATGCTCCGTATTCCTGGAAATTCCCTCGACCAGCGTCGATTCGCTCGCAATCTGACTTGTGACCCTTTGGAGTTGCTCGGTTAGGTTCGTCATATAGCCGCCATCATTTGCGCGGCATTCTTTGGTCAAGTCGTGTAGTTGAGTCAATTCACTTCCCATGCTTTTCTCTCGTGATCAGCAATAAGGCAGCATTGACTTAATTTGAGAGCTCACCGTGATATTTCACCCTTGACTCCGTCAATGCAGTCCTTTACACTCGAGTCGTTGTTCGCAATCTTCAAACAGAGATTATTCAGTGTTGTAACACATTTGTCTAAGCTAGGACCGATCATCTGCTGAATGCTGTTTTGAGAGAGCTGTTGCTGGCTACCCAAGGTGTGAAACACGGCCTCGAATCGCTTCAGAATCGCTAGCTGATCAGCCCTGATCTGATTAAGCTTTGGTTCTTGACTGCGGGAGCATTCTTGGATGTATTGCTCAAGAAGTCTGGTTCTTTTCTTCTCATCAGAAAGCTGTCCTCGAACATTTCTAGTCTTCTCCTCTGTTGCAGAAAGGGCCTGTTTCAGTAGGTCAACCTGGCTCTCTGACCGCAATAGCTGCTCTCTTCTTTTGCTGGCAGCATCTGAAGCTTTAGCTACTTGTGCCTTAGCATCACTAATACTTCTGTCAATATCTGTCTTTTCATCATGCACGCTCTTCTTCGCCGCCAAGAGCCGGCTTGCATCGCTACGGAGGGTCTGAAAGTCGGAACCAAGCTGGTTGACAAAGCCTTTGATGTTCGATATCTTCGACTGCCATGCATCGACCTGGGATTTGTAAGCTCCCAATTCTATCGTTCTCTTACGGATGACCTTGTCGGATACTGCAAGTTGACTCTTCAGCGCTTTATTTTCGTCAGCCAGGCCGGAGATGCAAGCTTCCATCTGCTCTCTCAATTCGACCGCGGCAGCCTCATTTTCTTCACGAGCTTTTATCCGTCCGATTAGCAAATGAAACAGATTCTCTTCGGACAAGGAAGAACCATCGTCTTCTGATGCTATGCGAGTTGGTTTGACATTGCGTGAATGACGACTTTTGCTTGAGCGGCGGCGCTTGGAGACCCTATACTTCTCGTTTGCAGGGCCCACCGGATATGTTTGGGCCATCTCACTGGCCTCTGGGATCTGCATTTGAGGAAACAGATCCTGTGCTGCATGCGTGATCTTAGATGCACCGTGCCCATCACCCAAAGGCGTACCATGATCGTCGGCCCTGCTCACTGCGGGCGCTTGGGAAATTGGATGATGGCTTGGGGGACTGAAGGTTTTCCTCATCTCGTTGTCTTTTGCTGCAAGTAATGTCAGAAGCCAGGTACCTTTGAATCTGGAGAAATTAGGTCCACCCACTCGATGATACGAACACAAGGGTCCCGTGTTCGGTATTGATAGGCAATTTGTTTGCATCAGGCACCACAACCTTCTCAGAACTCGAACCATGCAAGCCATTGTCAGAAAGCGGGGAGCAGGGTCGTCTAGGACCTTGTCTCGTATTCTCTCGAATCCGAGTTTGTGACTTTTGCGTGCCAGATCTTTGCCGATCACTAGTTGGAGAGTGTAAACTTAGTGGTCTGCAATATAGTCCTCTCCCTCTAGTCATCTAGAGGGACTTACCTTGATAAGCTTCTAGTTGCCTCGTTCGAGAGCTCGGTTGTACCATGCTCGTGCTGGGTGGTAGTATTGTTCAGTCCACCTCTGGACGACGATGGCTTAGTTGATGCCTGAAGAGTGAATGGCTTGCGACCTTGCGCAGGCTTTGCAAAAGAAAAAGCCGATAGGTCCAGACCAGAGCTTCTCGGTCGCTCCATAAGCAATGGCGATGGACGTCTTTCCGCAGGTCTGTCGGTTGAGGCAGTAGTGTCTTGGGTTGCCATTACAGCCTTGAGCTGTGGGGAAAGAGGCTCGTTGTTGGCAACTGCCATCGGTAGCAAGAATAGTTCCTCTACCTCGTCTAACGTACTGTCTGTGCCGGCTGGGGCGGTGGTGAGGTTGGACGGTGCCTCGTTAGCCATCTTTGGCACCTCGCTAGTCTGCACATTGACGTAGCTCTCAGGCCAGTTTAGAGCATGACATGAAGATCGAGCAAGGAGTGACGAGATCAATGAAAGAGGTAAAAGCAATGTAAGCTATCAGTGTGAGGTGTGAAAGGATTAGGTAGACTCAAGTTCAATCCTGGCCTTCAGGAACCGGGTGACCTGGCGGTGGACCGTCCGTCTGGGTAGGTGCCTTCCTTTTTCGGCAATCCACAACATATCTTAACAGCCATCGGCGGGGTGTCTCCTCTTGTTGCTGTGAGATAGTCCATCATACTTCAATATAACAGTGATCGAGCCTCCAAATTGGGTGTATAGATAGAAGTCATACCAGCACTGGGGTGAAAGAGGTCATTCATCACGCTAAATGTATCCAAGATGAGCGATTACTCTTTTTGTTTTCTGCAGCGTTGCCGAGTCTTGACAGTGTTGCTAATTTGCGTGACATCTGCACAAAGGTATCTGCAGCTCCCTGCAAGCTATCCAAATATTAGACCGGAAGATATGAATGTATTGCAGTGTAATATAGTAGGTGCTATAGTGCGAGACGGCGCTAAACCTACAGTTTTCCCCCCAGCGACAAACGGGCCCGACCCCATCGAACCATTGGTCACTTGCAGGCGCCGACACCACACCTTCTCCGAGCGCATTTCGTCTCTGATTTGATACTATGTTTCAATCACCATAGGATTGAAAAGCCCACTCGCCAGGCCTAATGGATGCAGCTGACGACCCAATGCCCATCCAGCAGAGGTCAAGGCTGTCTTGGTCGGGCCTATCACAACCGAACAGTCAAGGATAGCTCCTCTTCTCGAAACACCACAACCCCTGGGTGTTGAACCTGCGGAGAAGTCAAGCCCAAAGATACCTGAGTACCTAGTCACCAGTCTGCAGAAGCTCCTTTCTCATATACCCCCGCGATCTCCCACTTCACTGACATTTCTCTTCTCGCCCAGATCTTAAGTCACACAACGCTGCGCGTCGCCGATCCAGATCTTCCACACACCTATTCCTTTCCGATCGTCAATAAACCCGCACATATAACCACAGCACTATGCTCTCAAGGCGGCTTTACCTGCCCGCTGTCATTGCAGCGCTGATCGCGCAGACCTTCGCGCAGAGCGTGCTCGACGCAGTAGACGGCGAACAAAAGAATAACTCCGCGTCGACCTCGGAGACGAAAAGCGTCTCCTCGAAAGGCATGATCATTCTATGCACGATCGTCGCTTTAGTTATCGTTGTCGGAAGTCAGTCCCCCCGTCCATCCAAGCAAACAGATCGCCCCCCAGAAACGGGAGGATCCCCCAAGCCTGCTAACCAAGAAAGCGCAGTCTCGTTCACAACCATCTTCATCGTGTTCAAGAAACGGCGCTGGCAGATGCGCGAAGCGCTCTACTCGACCGAGCGCGTCACCCCGGACATCGAGCGGGCTTCGATCGCCAAATTGCCATCAAGCCAGTTGGACCGGGTCGGCACCCGCGCAGACGCTGAAACCCGGTCTGCGTCTCGAGCACACCATGCGGCCGCGGGCCAGGTCGAGAAGCCGGACGCATCTGGAATGGCCGCGACACACCGAGGATGGGGCTCGTTCTTCTCGTTCGGGCGGACGCAGAGCCGGCAGTAATCGACTCTGCACGTATTGTCAAGAGGTACCTGGATGATTCTTTGCATTTGGGTGTTTATTTTCGGCGTTGTAAGTGGGATTTTATGGGGATTATCGGTTTTCTGAGAAAAAGGCGTCACCTCCCGAGCACTTTTTGTTTAGCGTTGAGTTTACAACTATTCGCGAAGGGCTTATTTCACCTTCAATCACACGCGCCAGGTGCGCGGACCAGCTTGAGTATTTTGCGGGAATCGGCATGCTACATACAGTAAGCGATCATGAGTCCTACAAAATCAAGAGTCTTGCTCCAAAGGAAAGGGCACACCTTCCTTCCCTCGTATGATTATATCCAATGAACCCGGATCGCATCCATCAATCAGTAGACGTGGACAAAATACTACCCTCGAGCAATGCATAGCACATGTCTACATGTGATACAACAAGTCCTCTTGCTCAGTGATGCCGTAGCATTACCAGCAGTCTCGACCACCAAGTCATTTACACCACACAATCAAGAAATCAAATTATGGGAAACCGGACTGGATAGCTCAGACTCTTCGAACCAGAGACACACATTCTACTTATTAAAATTGTGTAAACAACATCGACTGCCCTCGATGTCCAACCCGAAACCCATCGGGAATATATTTCCGACACAGCCTGCAGCGACGCAACAGCAACAGCAGCAGCTCATTCTAACATCCTCCAATTTCAAGATTGAGAATACCCAGCCCATAGAAACATGATCCAGAAAGCGCCTACGCATAAAGATAGCAAAGTAGCAGATCAAGACCGTCATAGCTGCAATATAAACCTTTCTTTCTATTGGAGAGAGTGGCTTCGCCAGGGATATCTATTCAGCTGAGGCGGTAGGTATTGTACATACTTGCGCACCTAGCATGCGAATCCTATACATTGAGTTATACTTACAATGCCGTTTTACATAAATATCGGCATGAAAATAATGCGAGCACATTAGGGCTTGCGGACCAACAGGACAAGAGGATCGGAGATAATCGTGTCCCGCTACGTTTGAGTCCCCTCCACGAATGCTACCCATAGAAGATTATCCGAGACAGCCTCTGGGAGGAAACAGTGCCGGCGGTTGCTCCGAACGTGTTTATTCCACTAGCATAGCTAGCATAAGGAAAGTCGATATTGTACATTGCTTGAGAGCATGCATGTATGAGGACTGCAGAATCTGGCCGAAGTCGGATGTTCATCATCCCCGGGGGCAAGTCCATCACAGACAGAAATGGCAGACAGTAGTTTTGGCCCACAAAGATCCAATCTCACCTCGGTCGTACGCAAGCATAAAACGATAGAACAATCGACAAATCCGGTTCGCGACGGCTGCCAGTCTCCAATTCTTCATTTGAATGCAATGACGGAAGGCCGACGGACGGAAAATCCCGGGGCGGTGGTATCGGGAGTGAGCTCTGCCATCTTCACAAGTCACTTGGAGGGGCTTCCCACCACCTTGAAAGCCGCATTCTTCGACTGAGTGCAATGTTCCTACATGTTCTGGTGTTAGAACAGAGTCAGAGTCTACATCTCCTGTACCTTTGTCAACCATACCCCCATCCCTCCGTTATCTTTGAGCCAGGTTACGATCATCCGAACTACGGACTTATTTATCCCCGTGTAAACACCACCACTCTTCCCCGGTTAACCGGGCTCCTCACGGCGGCGGGAAGAGGAGGAGAAGGGTGAGAGGGGAACGCGAAAGCATAACCGACTTGATCTGAGGGGGACGGAATGGGGGAACACGGTGATACGTGACATGTCAGAGTCTGGGGTCCGGCTGCTCCATTGCTCGTCCTCCGCATCGATTTGCCACACATCCTTTTGAACGGGTGTCCACACCCCCTAGCGTATTCCGCGATACTAACTCCATCGATCGCATTGCACTCGTAAACAAATCGGCTTGCTTTATCCGGTAGGAAAGTTGAACCTATGTCGGAACCCAAGGACCCCAGAGTTCCGAATCTCCAGGTTGTGTCCGTCGCCTGCCAATTTAAGCCACCACAGGCGAGGCCCGCTGGGAGGGTTCTCGCCTAAGATCCTCTGTCCGCATGACAGGCTGTTACTAAGAAAAAGCCGCTGAATGGCGGGATCAGGTCCAGTCTCTCAGACGCAGATCGAGACTCCAAAGGCTTCTTATTCTGGTTCGGCTGAGTTCGGGACAGCCCGGCATCTGGATGAGCTTTACTCCAGCTTACTACCTAGTAGGCAGCTAGGCTCTTTGACCGCTTTCTAGGAACCGAGCGTTCGCTCAGAATCCTGTAATCTGGGTGCAATTCTGACCGGAACGAAAAAAAACCCATAGCCGTTGCTACAATGTTCAGGGGGTCGACGCGGGACGAACGATCTTAGCGAATCGTTTGGTGGTAAGATAGCATATACTGGCCGGGCCTATCTAGGACTTATCGGTGAGAGAGCGAAGAAGGCACAAAGTCACCTGCTAGTACAAGGAGGCCGTGAAGGAACCAACCGGACAAGTATCCGGTTGCTGGACTGTAGTAGGATGGATTAGCGCTCCATACAACCCCGGCAAACAATTAGGGTTGAGCGCAACCCACGTGCATCTGGTGAATCCGAGACAAGATGGTGCAAGCCAGATAAGGTGCAACCATTGCAACGACTAGATTGCGGAAGGCCTGGGCGGCACCTAGCAGCATGGTACGCATGGTAAGCAAGTAAAATTGACGAGCTGTCAGTTCAGCATCTGTAATTACCCGTAAGTGAGGGAATTGATGGATAAAATGCGGCCCCGGAAAAGAGTTGTGCCCACCAGACAAACGCTCCCCACCTTTTTCTTTCCCCGAAGCAACCGGAGAAGAATCGGGGATGCCTCAGGCCTGGAAAAGGTAGTCGAGCTCCAGGCTCTGCCACTCTGGAGGTGCTCCGTCGGGAGGCAGCTAGCCTTGTTCGGATTAGTGCAACTCGTGGCATGGACAGGCCAACGAATGGTCGACCGTTCATTGACCGCACTGGCGGGCCTGGCCGATTCGGGGGGGAAGACACCTGGGGAGAAAAGCCGAGCTATGACGAAAGCGGGATAGAAAGAGGGCTTCAATAGGTTTCATTGCCTTGGAGTCACTTTGGTGAAGTTGTAAGACTCTCAAAGGACTGGGCGGAGTGGAGAGGGGGTCGCGTGGTGGTTGGCTGGGCATGGCTTGGCTGGATTTGATTTGGGGCCAGGTCATGGGATCGTTGGGGATTTTTTTTTTCTTTTTGTGGTTGGTACTTTCTCGATTTTTCACACTTCCCGTGTGGTCACTGTGATGAAAACCTCTTTCCCCTGGTCTGAAAGAGAAAAGAATTGTGGCTGTCTAGTCTAACCGTCTGTCTGAGAGGAGGGGTCGGGATGATGATCCTCGGGTCACTGGCATGCAGACCAGACTCGTCGTTCTCCGTATTTCAGAGGTGCATGTGATGGTCTGCCGAAGACAACCTGTTCCCAGGGCTAGGAATAATTGTTGTTGCTTGCTGGTTTGCCGACCAGCGTCTCCTCATCCCACCCATGGTAAGGTCTCGTCGTCAGACTCCCGAGCCAGCAACCCCGGCGGCTTAACAGGCGGCGGATGAACTTACTGCAAGCAGAAAGAACATCAGCAGGTGGGCAGGTGGTGGCTTAGTGGCAGAAGGGACCTTCCTTCCTCAGTCTTAGTGTCTCTCCGTCGTCACATCGGTCGACCTCCGGAGGGGGAAGAATTTTGGGGGGGGGGGGGTTGGGGGAATGGGGGTTTGTCTTGTGCAGTCACCAGTCGCGCGTTGGCTGCCCCCATTCAGGGCAGACATGACTAATGAATAATTTCCATTGTTCCTAAAAGTTGCTCCTCAGCCTTTCTCCGTGATTGCGGGGTCGGTTCGCTTGATGCCTCGGGTGGCGGTGGAGACCAATCAGCATCCCCGGTTGGCCCGATTGAGCGGCCACGGGATAACCGGTTAAATGGGCGCGGGGACTTGCCGGGTTGGCTCCGATCGGTCGGCTTAGGATCAATCATCATACGTACTGTACAGACTTAGTACTAACTGAGGTAACTACAGTACAATGAGCTGACTCGCCCAAATGAGAAGTGCAGCATACTAGGTACTAGGTAGAGGTACTAGAGTAGGTACCTACCTACCGTACCTATCAACCAGCCTGTGATGACAATGGTAACATTTTTTCAAGAATGGACTGGGGGTGCATAACCAATTGGGGTCCATGACCACCACCGGGCTGCACAGGCCTTTTGAGGCTTGAATGTCAGCGAGTAGGATTCCTCGGGACTCTGTCGATCGGGTACCATATCCCTGACGGCAACCAATCCCGTCAGGGATGATATACGATCTTCCTCTCTTCATTCAGTCCGGTCCAAGAAAGAAGCAGCAGAAGCAGCAGCAGCAGCAGCAGGGAAAGGAGGAGGAAGAGGAGGGGGGAAAGCAGATGAGACAACTCTGTGCTGCATAGGGTGTCCGGCCAGTGACCGCGGGCGCCTAGCGAAGGGAGCCCGGGCTGATCGTGATCTCATCTCGCTCTCCTCCCCCGCGGGGAGATCCGATGCAGGGGAGGTGGGAAAAGAGACATCCGACAAGAGAATACCCTCCGCGACGAGAGGACTGAGATCTGGAGCACGAAAACGAGAATTGCGAAGCCGTCTGGCTATGTCAGCCCTGGGCGTCTTGGCTCGCCCGTCAGATGCGTCGATACCCGAGGTTTATCACGAATTGTGGTCGGCTGAGATTCAGTTGCCGTTACTTTTTGCCCCTCCTTGTCGTTCTTATTCCTCCGTCGCCTACCCTTCGCCGTCCCGTTTGGCTTAACCGGGGATTGACCCGTGTCACTTGCTGTTCTGGGGTTGGGGTTGAGTTTAGACTTGCATTCCGGGGTATTGTGGCTGGGTTAGTCGGTGGGCTGTGACTGGCGGCAGTGGCAGCATCCAAGCGATCAGGCCGTGTGCCCGAGTAAG
This sequence comes from Aspergillus fijiensis CBS 313.89, assembly GCF_003184825.1. Classification (NCBI taxonomy): domain Eukaryota; kingdom Fungi; phylum Ascomycota; class Eurotiomycetes; order Eurotiales; family Aspergillaceae; genus Aspergillus; species Aspergillus fijiensis. The sequence continues at coordinate 237,482 of NW_024469034.1, read as the reverse complement.
AGTGGTTGGATGGTTGGATTGTTGTGGAGGTCGGGGCTGGATATGTTAATGTGTCGAGTCGTGTAGTCATGTAGACATGGAACAGAGGGATTGATTAAAGGGAGGGATGAGAGGGAGGGATGATGGGTTCGCGGTGGCCGGGTCGGCGGTATTGTCTTTTTGGGGGTTCGCGTCATGCAATCCCCGGATTCTTTGTAACGGTTTTCACTGGGGGAAGAAGGGGGTGAGTGTCAATGTCTTCTGGGTACCCCCGTTCCCCCAACTCGACTAATCGTCTCCTGAGGTGTTATTGTAGCAATTAGAGAGACCCTCGTTTCAATAATTGTCTTCGACACTTGCCATAACAACCCTGATTGATCCACCTCCACGGAGTACTTGATCAGTCACTGCTCGGGGACTGACATTGATCGACGACAATAAGCCGGGAGCAGGGCTGGGGAAAGGTCAAGTTAGGTAATGGAATGGGCCAGATGGCGGTCAAGTGACGTTCCACACACGGCTGCTGCTAACCGGCATCCTGTCTGTCTCTCTGTCTCTCAGTCCTTCGGTCGGTCGGTCGGTACCAGACCAGACCAGACCAGACCAGAGACCAGATCAGATCAGATCAGGAGTCAGGAGTTGGCCTGGGTGTAAATGATCAATCAGTATGTGAGACTCAATAATGACGACAAAATGAGTCTTTCCCTGATGATCTTTGTGATCCATCTCGCTTCTCTTCCCCTCTTTTTCCCTCCTGTTCAAGGTTCTCCCACCACTACACTCCCCCTTCTGATCTCATGGGGGTAATGGGCGATTGATTGTACGGGCGTACAGTACCTGAATAGTGGAGGAACACCAGACGGCATGGCCCAGCCAACATACCGAAGCAACATCGGCTGTCGCCGCCAACTGGCACCCGAGTCCGTGTATTATTACCCAGCGTGACGCCGTGACCCAACCAGCAAGTTGTCTAGGAGGGTAGGTAATTTACCCGACTCGACTCGGGACTCTTCCCTGATTCACGGGTGGTGCTGCTGGGCTTTGTTTCTTATGTACGAAGTACTGTACTCATAAATTGATTTTTTTTCATTATTGTTTGTTTTCAACCGCCATTGCAGAGAGAACGAAGGATGTACTTTCAATTGTTTCTATTATTTCCGTTTTATTATAGGTAGATTTTTATCTATTAAGATAGCCAGTCCAACATATCGTGGTCAGAATCTTCAACTTCTCTCTCCAGGAAATTCATTATTCACCTGAGTCTTTTCCCATCTCGGCACTCGGAATCTTGCTCCACACTCTCATTCTCTCCGGCCGCTCGGTCGCGTCCTTGCATCCTCAGGCCGCACTAGACCCGCTCCGGACTAAATCTTGTCGGGCCTCCGCAAATGCGGATGGCGCCTTGCCTGGTTGGGATTCCCTTGACGCTGTTCAACCCTCGGCCGGACTTCTCAGCTTCTCTTTTCTTCAACTTCTTCTTTGTCTATATCATCATCATCATCATCATCATCATCGTCAGATGGGGCCAGTCCGCCTTGAATAGAAGCCATTTTGGGACTAATACTGCTCTTAGTCCCCTCTCCCTTCCCTTCCCTTCCCTTCCCTTCCTCCCCCCGGGCTTCTTGAATCATAATTTCTCCATCTATCGTCAAGCTTCCCTTTCCCTAATCTACCCGAGTTGAGGTTGCCAGACATTGTCCCCTGCGCAACCCACGCGCGCGTTGCCGGACCGGAGCCCCGACCCTGGGCGAGAAGAGAGTCGGGCTCTCCCCCACACTCCGCGTATTCCGTCTTTACGGTTAGTCTGGCGATTTGCTTGCTTGCCTGCCTGCTTTGCTTGTTCTCTTCATTGTTATTAGCGCTTTGCAAATTATTATTATTATTATTATTTTCTTTTTTATCATTATGCTTTTTATGTGGCTTCCCTTTCTTTTTTTTCTTTTCGAATCTTTTTTTAATCATATCCATGATTTTTTGTGAAGGGATTTTTCTTTACTTGCCCATTACTCTATGCGTCTGTTGTCTTTTCCCTCCCCATCCTCTTCTTTCCCTCCTAACTAATTACCCCCATCCATCCACACTTCCCTCTCATCCTTACATTCTCTCCCCCACACCCACACTAGCCTCGCCGAACTCTCCCTTTCTTACCCGACCAGACTCCATCTGGATTCTTCCTTTTTTCCATCTCCTCCACTCTTCCCCCCTCCTCCACCTTCTCTCCCCCAGTCGCACACTTTGCTTACATCGGGGGTTTAATTTAATTTCTCGTGTGCCCGAATTCTCGCGCCTATCGCATTCGGTTTCATTTTTCCCGTTCCCCGGCCGTCTACTACCTACGGCCACTCTCTTCCTTTTTGTACTCATCCCACGCCCTCTCCACTCCAACTGGACTTCTTTGATTTTTTTTCCTCTCTTTTTCTTTTTTTCGCCTTCCTTTCCTACACCTTCCCTTCTGCTACCATCTTGCTGCGTTGGTTGAGAACATCGCAATATCGCTGTCGCCAGCCTCTACTCCCACACCTATTTCCTAACTGACCGACTACTTCCCGGCTTCAGACCTGACTCCCCTTGCGTGCTACCGGCATCAGAACGCAAAGATCCTACGCCAATAAACATCCTTCAAAAGATCTGTAAGTGCACGCTTCGTCACGGACATCCTCAGTGGATCCTCAAAGCTCTACCCCCTCTCCCCCCTCAAAAACCGGGTTGTGGTACTGACAGCGAACAACGAACAACAGCCCGTGAAAAGACCGGGCATCGCTGTTGTCCCCCCTTGCAACCCAGACCGTCTGGCGTCTGGCTCGGAATCCCGGGGAAAATTGACCGGAGAAATACGGCGGACGGGAACTGTAACGACCTGCGGAGACACAAACCACCACTACTGCTACTACCTCTTCGCTCTTGGTGCCTGCAGTCCTTGGGGCTGTCGTCCCTCCTCTTCCTCCAACCCTTCTTTCCCACCATCGTTGCCCCCTCCGTCCTTTCCTTCCTTCGTATCTTATCAGAGAGACGGCTTGCCCGTCTCTCGTGCCCACCCTTTTCATCACAATGCGCTCTAGTATTGCCTGTGCTCGCTGTCGGCGGAGCAAGATCAAATGTGTGAACGCTGGCATTGACACAACTTGTCGCGCGTGTGAGTCCTCTGGCCGAGAATGTGTATATCCCGCCCCCGCAATCGGCATGGGCGGTGGTGCCGCGAAACGGGACCTTGCCGCCCTGGCGGAGGGCGAGGAGCGCAACGGCGATTGGGACAGCCCCAAGCGACAACGCTCGCGCAAGACCGTTGGTCTCTCTTCTACAGCTGCTAAAGATGCGTCCAGGATTGGTGCCGATGTGCTTGATGCATCAATCCTGACCAACAAAGTTTGGGATGCCGTCTTCGATCTTTTCCAATCCCACTTCGCGACTATGCTACCCTTCGTACATCCCGCATCTTTTATCGGCCAAGCGCGTCAGCTTTCCTCCAATTCCTCTAACCCCTCTCCACCGAACAACGCCGATGCGACACGCGATCCCGCGCAAAGTCCTCCTGCGACTAAATCAGATCTCAACCCGCTCATTCCCCTCGGTGTACTCGCTCTTACGGCACGTTTTCACCCTCAACTTGTCGCATACCACTCTCCATCGTCCCCTGGAAACCCCTCCAATCCTCTAGTTGCCTCCGAATATTATGCGACAGCGTTGCGCAGCCGGCTGGCCGGCGTTGATGGTGCTAGTCTGGCAGTGCCCGATTTGACGCGCGTACAAGCCTTGCTGATGCTGGCCTTGCATGAATGGGGAATGTGCCGTGGGAGGAGTGCTTGGCTATACGTGGGGATGGCCATTCGGCTTTCTCAAGCGATGGGTCTGCCCTTTGAGCTGGAGAATGAGATGCCGTTTCGTGAGGGGCCTCGATCTCCCGTTCTCAAAACGGAAGCCGACCTATTCGGGCTCCCCAGGCGTCCTGTCGAGCAACGGGAACAAACTTCCGACGATGTCATCGCCCAAGAGACGAAACGTCGTACCTTTTGGGCCTGTTTCATCCTCGACCGGTGTCTGAGCAGTGGCAAGTACCGCCCTCGCATGATTCGCGTCAAGGAGCTCGCCATCCAGCTCCCCAGTGATAACGCCTTTGCTTTTGGAGAACGTGTTCGAACGTCACGCTTGAGTGAGCCCGCAGTGCGTCGCCCCACAAGTTTCGGTGCTCAGGGAGTTCAGATTCCCAGCATTCGACAAAGCTTAGGAGGCTTAGGAGACGACCGAATGCCGAGTGCTGGTCCGGGAGATGCAAAAGCGTGGTCTCCTATCTCCCGTCGGAAAGACTCGAGTGAGGATGAGATCGATCGCTGGGAAGTCGGTGCTGAAGAGTCCGTCCACAGTCGAATTATCCGTATAATTCGCATCTGGGGCAGCATCGCCAAATGGTCGTGTGCTGGGGGGAGAAGGTATGTCTGCGCTCATTCCCTTAGCACGATTTATTCTGACCGTGAGTAGAACTGAGCAATGGCCTCCGTGGCACCCTGAGTCACGCTTTTCGAAGCTTCGAGCAATGCTGAGCGAATTCCAGGATGGGTTGTCCCGCAATCTTCAGTACTCTCCTCGCAACACCGACACCCACATCATGTACAAGAATAACACTCTCGCTCCTTACACTGTCATGCATGTGGTCCACTTCCTGTCGGTGATTGTTCTTCACCGTGCTTACATCCCCTTCCTCCCGGTACGATGCACCGAACCTGTCGGACCGTTGGATGAGCCGCTCTTTCCAATGGAAAAGGCCGGACTTGCTGATGGGTTCTGGCGTGAAAGTGCTCGGGTGTTGTTCAGCGCGGCCCGACAAATGATGGACCTGGTCGTGACTTGCCAGGATCGAGGAGTGCTGGTAGAAAACCCTCTCGTGGGGTTCGCAGTGTACAATGCTGTCTTCATCGGGATTTACGCTGCTCATTTTCCGCACATGGACCCAGATGGGGTACTGGCCTCGAAGAATATGAGCGATCGAAACACGCAGGGACAAGCGCAAGCCCGGAAAGCACTTGATGTCCTGCGTGAGATGCGACCTCGCCTCAAGATGGCGCGTGGCTGGTTCCGCACTTTGAATCGGTTGCACACGTACTTCTCCAAGGTCAAACGTGACTTTCGGCGGCAATCGCGCAAATCGGACCCGGCTGACCCGGCCGATGCTCACGCCAATGGAATTCGCCCTGTACGTGAGGGCGGATCGGGCGGCGGTCTTGAGGAGTTCAAGCTTCTGGAGAAGTTGTTCCTTGATTTTGGTATTATCGAAGACCAACTTCCAGAGAGTGGCGCCGACGATGACGGTCTTGCTGCTGCGAGTGAACGGGCTACGATCCTTAGCGATGCAGGCAGTAATGCTGTCCGCAGCGAGACTGGAGACACTGGAGAGCCTCCCTTAGATGGCGCGGGGGGCAGACGTGAGTCTTGGGTCCCTATCAACAGCCCTGGTATGCCGCTGCCCGGACCCGACGGCGAACGTCGGCCTAGTCTTCCATTGCCACCTAATCGCTCCTTGCAATCTCAATCCCCTTACTCTCTCCCGTCTTTGCAACACCATCCGGATGGGTCGTTGTATAATTCGTCGTCCCCCAACCTTCCTTCGCTGGGACCGCCTGGACCATACGGCGTTCCGCCATCTACATCGACCCCGGCGTCTTCGCAGTACAATGGTCCAGGAGCAGCTTCCAACCGCCTGCAGCCGTTGAATTCCTGGCTCAATCGCACTCAGCCACCTCCTCCTTATTCTCAATCACTTCCTCCGATCAATGCGGCAGCGTCATCACATGGATTGCCATTGTTGCCCCCTCCTGGCTCAGTCGGCCACCCTGGCGCCTCCCCGCCAGTGACCGTGGATGGACTGGAAGTTGTTAACACTAATAGCTTGTGGTCAACGAGCTTGGGTGGAGACGATGTACTTGCCTTTCTAGAGGGGTGCGAGTATGATCAACTACCAGCCACAGTTTCTCCAGAGAGTACCCCGACTGGGTGGCTCACCACCGTGTGGACCGAGTTTGCCCGCTGAATTCATTGATTGATTATAAGCCTTGTTCGTTTCTTTTTCCTTTGTCTCTTTCGATTTCGATGTTTCTTTTTTTTTGTTTTTCCCCACGATGGAGCATTTTTTGGGCTGTATTATTACGCTATATGCGCGGCTGCTGTGCTGTATGATTATGTATGCGCGCTTCGGCGGACTGACGAGACCACGCAATGCTTTGGGATTGACGCGATATTTATTTGAGGGTTGAAAACCTCTTGGGGTAAACCCATCAGAGGGATCTGCAGGTCGCATTTCTTGTTTCTGTCTTCTTTCTGGTTCCTGGTTTCAGCAGCATTGGAATTTGCAATGGCGCAAATGTTGTCTGTGGAGTGACACGACACTGATGGGAATGAAATGGCTTGACAAGGGGTTTTCATGCAAGTTGATTTTGACGAGCGTGGCGTCCGGTTCGGTTGGGGGGGGTTATCTTATTTTGGATGGACCGGAGGCATATCAGTTCCAGCAATCTATGACGATTACCTTGATCATTTGTATCTTCTTGTTTGTTCTTACGATGCACCTAGCTTGTAGAGGAAAGAAGGACACGAGATGCCGCTGGCAAACTAGCGTGTCGCTCGGACTGTCTCAATGGCGGAATTGTTGTAGGGATGCCACAGCGTGGCGCATGGCGTGAGGACTCTGAGGAGGGTACCCAACAGCCCACCATCAACACACGTACGAGGCATTTACTGTCGGACCATCTTGTCTGTTGAAGCCACTCCAGCAGAGGACATCCTAGACCTTTCAATTGATTTCCCCCTTGGAATTGTACGGTATCCATGGCAGGTGCAGCACAGCCAACCATACAGCGCAAGTTCAGGATCCGGAAGCAGATACACGTAACGCATCACTCGGAGGCTTGCTTTATCTTCGAGCCAGGCTCATAAGTGATCACCATGCTTACTCCCAAGGAAAGAGTTATTGGGTTGAATTGCGCCGGCAAGCGCAAGGGTGCATCGAAACCTCCAGGCCTTACTCTCCCACTTCCTCCCCTTTTTGCGCTGACGAAATGGCCGGATTTCGTGTATCGGTGGTCCATGGTCTTGCATGGCTAGAAGAGATCGGTCCTCTTGAGTGCTAATAAACCGGTGAAATGTTCGCCTCAGAATCAGATCGGAGAGAATCGTGGGGAGGAATTGTATCCATGAGCTCGAGACACCGTCTGGGTTTTGAAGGACCTGCGAGACTAGACTTCTTGGAGGTACAGTACGCAACGCTGTGAAAACGGCAGACTGTGCTGTTTTTCAGCAGAAATCATAGGATCCTGTTGACTACGATAACTCGAGAACAAGGACGAGGATGAGAAGTCAAAACAAGCTTCAATTCCCACACCAACGGATCGCAACTCTAACGTGTCCCCCAGAACCTTAAATCAATATGATGGAACCCCCAAGCAAACTAAGTTAACCAACAAGGCGCAGACATGCATGCATAGTGGAGTCCAAGAAACCTGCCAAACCCGAGCTGCTGATTAAAAACTCAATGGACAGACAGCTGATCGGGGAGAACCGTGGACCGTAGTGTACACCGGAGAACTGCTTTAGTGATAGCCCCAGTGACCATCCCTCCCCCCCCCCTCTCCCCCGATAAGCTCTCGCTAAACTGCGGGTTGATCTAGACGTTCGATCTTGAGCCACTTCACCAGCCCTTCTGGAGGGGACGTATTAACTAGATAACCGCTGTGGGAACGCATCCAGGCAGACTATCAACCTCGAGTCCTTGATTATCGTGTTAACCTCCGAGAGGATTTCTTTCGTGGCTGTTCGGTCTGGGTCGACCGCCGAGACGGTGGCCGCTATGCCCCCGAGTCTTCCGAGGAATGATCTAGCTTTGCCTAGGGTATCTGGTCTTCTGGTTAGACGATTATCTATGCTTAGGACAAAAACATCGTCCAAGAGAGAGTAAACTGACCAAGTGCCTTCCTCAGAGTGTAGTCTTTGTGGACACGGCGAAAGATCGTCTCGGTCTGGATCAATTCGGGCATCGCTGCGGGGGCGATGATCTTCGTTTTGAGCTGGTCGCAATCGAGACCGATATCTAAGGCACGAGTATAGTCAGCCATCCGTTGTCCGTACTCAAAGGGCATAGATCCAGAAGAAGGAGGAGGAGGAGGAGGCGAACCGGAAGATTCATAATATGATCGCAATTCTTCGAGCAATGCAGCAGCGGATACCCCGATGGGTATTGTTGGGGTACTTGCTGTGGCCGTCTCAATCAGATCCCCCATCAGCGCTGCAAAGTATACCGCCATGGGAAGTCTCCAGGCTGGGTTCTCGAACAAGCCCACAATTTCGCGGAGCGCCTGCATGCAATCATGCGGTACGGCAGGGTGAGTCTGCCTGCGTGTCGCCAACACCCGGCGCAGGCGAAGGACCTCGTTCGCCCATAGCGGTCTCTGCTGGGGGAGCTGGATATCCGCGAATGCGGGCTGGATGCGCCGGAGCCGGTTGCCCTCACAGAGGGACTGCGCATTGATCACCTGGCATCTGCCCTCGATCTGCAGCGCGCCCTGCGACAGATATTCGCCAAAGTAGAGTTTCGCATCGCGGAATTCCTTCAGCTTTGCCAGACTGTCGCCTTGTGGGTTCGGATCATTCTCGAGGAAGGCATTGAGCAAGTCCAGGTCACGGATGAAAGTTCCGCGAGGGAACTCGGTGGTGTCGATCACGTAGAGGTTGATTTCGTCCAGAGGCGAACCGTCGCGGTAGCTCCAGCGGCGGAAGTAGATGTACTGTAGCGCAAAGAGCAGGGAACTGGTCCATGAAACGAAGGGGTCGTTGGGGGGCTCCTTCCACCAGAGATGGTCATTCAGAAGGGCGGCGATGCGATCTCGTTTCTTGCCTTCATTCAGGTTGGAGAAGATGTCTTCCCCGTGAGGGAGGGTGCTCTTGGGACGGACCCATGTGCTGCTCGTTTGGGCGCTAGTCTTCGCTGATGCCACGCGAAAGAGATAGGTTGGGGTCTCTGAGAGAGAGCTGCAAGTTGCTTTGAGGTCGGCTGGAGGGTTGAAGCAGAGAGGTTGGAATTGCGGATTGATGTTGAAGTCTTGAAAGGACTCAATGATGGTTTCGAAAGTCATGTTTGCGGATGAGCGTGGGTGATCTTGATCGGTCGATGCTGGATAACTTGGATGATCCTCAGAGTGTGCACTGGAGTGGAAGTAGGAGAAGGAAGTTTCCGCGACATCAGTCTGGCTTTTATAAGTTTCTTCCCCTTGACCTTCTATCCTTTCTTCTTGGAACATCGATTGAACCCAAAGGACAAGGCAACAGTAGTTGAACCCTGTTATGGCACATGGCGCAAGTGTTGCCTGCGGGGGCTATACTTGAAAGACCATCCATTGGTATGGGTGTCTTCCCAAAGCTAAGTGAAGTGAAAGCCTGCAAGGCTCAAGGCTGGCGCACAAACACTACAAGGCTGCGCTGCTGACTGCTAGACATGGTTATGTGTTGGTGAACGCACTGCAACTTCCTAACTGTGCCACACTGTGGCTTGTTGGCGCCTGCACCAAGCAGTCTGAGTCCTGAATTTGATCCACAAAACACACATTCTCTTGGTCATAGGAGCAATTAAAAGATAGTCTGCAAATACCGGTGAGATCTAGAGAGCCTGAACGATCTTCGCGACTATCAACGGCCATGTTGCACTTTCGTAGGACTGTCGACCCTAGGAGAGGTAGATACCATGTGGGAGGCGTCTGAGACAGTCACAGTGGGATTAAGGGTTAAAGTGACACGCCAACGCTTCAAGAGATGATAAGAGTTCATTGCTCACCTTTGCAAGCAAAGTGATCTTGAGAGTGTGGCGGTGTTGGGTGCTTGTGAATGCGATGCGGATTTCTGCCTCTGACTGTGCGGGTTGTGAACCACGCTAGAATTGTCCCTCCAATAATTCTAGCCTCCTGAAAGCCGCCTTGAGCAGGTTCATGTGCTGAGGACAACAGTCAGGTGAGGAAAGCATTACTTGCAGCCTTCAAGGCCTTGGTAGATCGTGAAATCAAGGGTTGTGTGCACTGTACACTAGGCATCGCCTCGACGACGATTATAAGGCTCCTAGCACTTCATTGTCCATCTTCTCTCGAATGCTTCGTTCCTACTATATACGTGGAGGCACATTGAGCTGCATTGATTAGGTTGCGTGCAATACCAGAAGCATAGCAACGGCTGTCCTGTGCTTTAGGCGCAAGACGTGAAAAAGTCCATCTCATGGCAGTCATAATAAATAGAATAAGAATGGAATAAATTACAAAGAGAAAGTCCTTCGTTATCAATAATTTTGGTATCCTACCACATCAAGTGTGGACATCGACAATCGCTCCCCCGCTCCTGCGACAGGATCGACTTGCACTAGATCTGTCACCATAGCCCGTTAGCGATGTGATACATGGTAGAGGACACGAGGTAACGGCGGGATGTATCCCATCGATCAACACTCAGAGAACTAGTATCCTTCTTCCTCGCCTTGCTGGTAGACGTGTCGCGATCGCGTCGGATCTTTGCGCATCTGTTGGCCGGACCCCGTAAAGCCCACTGCCCGAGTCAGTCATTGAAACGCACTCCACATTGTAGGAAGTGGGAGAAGAGCATACCTCGAGCATTCAATCCGTCTCCTGTTCGAAACATGCTCTCCTTCTTGCGTCCGAGTTTCCCTTTGCTGGCAAAATCCTTCCATTTCATCTTGCCCGCCTCCAGCTCCTTGTTGGCCTTCACCTTGCGGGCGGCCTTGGTAGGCCGTGCGGATCCCTCGCTCACCTTGGTCGGCTCTTGACGCGCCTGGTTGGCCAACGCAGGGTTGATGTCCGCCGCCGCAGAAATCACGCTCGAGTGGGATGGCTGGGGTGCCGGTGATTGGGAAGAAGAATTGCCTGAGCCTGCATCAGCCTTGCGCTTACGCGAGTCATTGCTGGAAATTGGCCGAATGTCCTTGGAAGTCAGAGATTCCACCGTCCCGTACGACTTGAACGAAACGAGGTAGACGGGGTTGCTCGAGGAGCCGGTGATGGAGGTGATGCGCGCGGGATAGAACGAGTTATCGCCCGATACCCAGCGCGCAAGAACGTTTTCATTGACGGAGAAGGACGACTGGTAGGTTGGTGCCGGTTCATCGGGCTGCTCAGCGGTCGGTTTGCGATAGTTGCTCTGTGTGCTATAACTGTCCTTCGCTCCTTTGTCCTTCGCCGCGGCTGATTGGGGTACTGCTGGTGGCGCTGGCGGTTTCAGTTCGGCGATGGATGTTTCGGTAAGATTTATAAGTTCTTCCAGCTCAGTTTTGAGACTTTGCAATTCTGTGTTGTCTGGGTCTACCTGCAAACTCGATTGGACGGTTTCAAGCTGATGATGGTCAGATCCAGTGGAGGGTGGTAAAAATGCGGCGGTCGTACCTGAAGCTTGAACTCCTTGACCTCAGCCTCCAGGGCTGCTATTTCCGACATATTTCTGAAGAACGTTGATATGAGTCTGAAGAAAGAGGGTATGGACAAGAGAAGAAGTATGAGGAGAGGCGGTCTATTGATGGTCAAACCAAGACAGGCTGGGCTGAATCGCGAAGTTGCAGATAAGAAGTCGCGTTGGGATAAGATAGCGTGGCGGAGCCCCACTGTGGCTAGTCACTCACGTGATTTCTAACTACACCGCCACATGGTTGAAGCGGAAGGTCGGCTGAGTCCGACAGTAAACGTGGACTCGTTCATGCTGCTTATCGCTGACAGACTGCACACGTCAATGAATGCAGAAACACGAGGTCATGTCGTGACGGTCAACACCATCCTGTCCTATGTACTATGAAACACTGCACCCAATACCCAAGCTTCATCGGGGCCATTGCGGCCATGCACAAACGCCAGACTCCATCAGGGCAATCCACCCACTACGGGTCGAGGCTTAGTTGGCGTCCGTTCCATCGGTAGTCGATCCTCACGTCATTCATTTTCGGGACCTTTGCAAACCGATGGGGAGGGTAATTGGCTCCTGCAGGGTCAAGATGGATCCGCCAATAACTCCAATCATTCAACACCATCTTCTACGGCGAAAGTGATAATGCAGGATGGGTCTAGTCGCTGGAAGATGGCGTTTTTGCTATACTTAGCATAACGCCAACCCGCGCTTCCTCCCTCGTGCCTGGGGTTTTATCGATCAACCCATGGATGGTGAACTTAGGAGAGCCTGTTTCCTCCATCCCCACGGTTTACCCCGGTTGTCCGGGTGGCACTGGACCGAGATGAGCAGTTCCGGCGAGATGAGATTTGAGTTTCCCAGCTGCCTCATCTTGACCTCTTTTTGATCTATGAGTATTTACGAGCGCTGCTCGCTGCTCTCGGCGTTTCTCGAAATGGTCCACCGTAACAGAGCCTCATTGATTCATCTCCATAGAAGAATGTGCGATCCGAGGCACCCGAGTGGTACGAGAGCCCCGATGATCGGAAGACGCAGATACATACATTCCGCGATTGTACAAATACGGTCCGTAGCAGCATTCATCACGGGGAATTTTGTTGTGGCGCGAGATGAGTCACTCTTGTTGAACCAAATAGATTGTCTAGTTGGAAACTTAGGGCGTGGTTTGCACTTTGCAGTAACTAGGGGATGGTTGAGTGCAACGGTGCAACGGTAGTAAGCACGGAGGAAGCCGCGTGTATCCCCGATAGGCAGTTTCTTCATATCAGTGCTGAATGAGTGAAACCAATCAATCAACGTGGAAGAGAATGGGCGAAGAGAGAAAAAAAAGACTCAAAGGATCGTCAGCCTCGATTTATAAGCAGGCGAGACCTTCTCAAGGGTTTTTAGGCACTTTACCTTTATTGGTTGAATTGCCTCCCCCGCTTTTCCTGTGCACCAATGACCATCCACATATGGGTTCACCGCCCTCTGCCGCCTTAGGCAGCGACTCGCCCCCCTCCTCAATCTCCGTCCCTCCGCCCTCTCCATTCCATCATCTTTCTTCTTTCATCCAATTTATCCAATTTACTCAGTATTCCCTCAACTTGCAGACTCACCACTTCCCCTTCAGTTCCCCGAACTACGCCTTTCTTGTCTTAGGTCCTTAAGTCCTCCAGCGATCCAGGCAGCGAATCATTCCCCCATGATCCTGAAACCGTCTTCGCCTTAGTGTCCTTTCGCCTGCCTCGCCCACCCACCCCCCACCCCCCTCCCTCCCTCTACGCTTCTCTTCCATCTTCCATCCTTTCATTGTCAGTCCACCGGCTTGCATCATCATTTTCTTTCCTTATTCCACACTTTCTCCGAGCCCCTCTTCTCCTCCTGACCTATCCCCAACCCCGGTGGTACCTTCGGCCATTCGTCAGCCTTTGTTGCGGCTTGTGCACTCGCTTGCTAGTTGCTTCGATACGGCTCCTGGTCAAGAACGTCCCTGATCCTTTCTTACCTCTCGGAATCCCAGCAAGGCTCTTCCACTGAGGACTTCTGCATCACTTCAATTACCTTGATCATTAATACCTCTCGAACAAGTCTTCGCAGAGTTCAGCTTCGGTGATATTGGCCTCTTTACCATAAACGAGTCTCTCATTCCTCTTCCGGGTCCTATCATTCAGGAGCCCCGTCGATCACCCCATTTAGCCTCTGGGGTCAACATCGATACAACGAACGGGCGGGAAGCCCGGCCCTGATAGCTCAACGAACAGTCGAATCGAAATTCTTGACAAGACACTTGATCCTATCAGCTTCGTATACGAGACGCTATAGCGTAGCTATCAGATCACCGATTCTTTCCAGTTAGCCTAATCATATTCTCGCTTCGAAAACGCGTCCTTCCAGCACCACCCGTATCCTCCTTTCACAATGGCCGACTACAACTCCCTCTATCAACACAGCTTGTACCTCTCCCCCGACCAGCAAGACCTTCTTCTGGCCGCGCTTTCTTCCAACAATCCTCCGCCCAAACAGCAAGCCAACAACCAAATCAAGAGATCAACTTCAGAGCCAGACTCCACCCCCGGTAATGCATCCTCGAGCAGTTACAATGTATCGCCTGGGTTTGACATCACCCAACCCAACTCCGGTACCTTGGGCTATGGTGATGACGAAAGTCCTTTCCTCGACTTCAATCCAGAGCTTGACTTTGACTTTCAAGGTACGGAGAATTTGATCGGTGATTTGCCCGAAGGACTTTCTCTGCCGGACGAACATGAAGCAGGCGAGAAGAGAAAGGACATGGACGGCCCTGCCGAAGAAAATGAAGGCGCTGGCAAGAAACGAAGGGAGAGTGATGACAAGACAGCCAAGAAGCCGGGAAGAAAGCCATTGACTTCGGAACCCACCTCGGTACGTTTTGTCTGCGCTGTTCGTAGTAATCTACCCTTCCATCCCTGTACTAATTCCTTTATAGAAGCGTAAAGCACAGAATCGCGCAGCTCAACGGGCATTCCGTGAGCGTAAGGAGAAGCATTTGAAGGATCTTGAAACAAAGGTGGATGAATTGCAAAAGGCATCGGATGATGCGAACCAGGAAAATGGTTTGCTTCGCGCCCAGATTGAGCGTCTGCAGGTTGAACTCAAAGAGTACCGGAAACGTCTTTCATGGGTTACCAGCACAAACGGGCTCTCGGCTATGAACGCTATCCCTGGAGCCTACTCCAAGGGAAATTACACTGGTCTTCAGAACAATGATTTCATGTTCGACTTCCCCAAATTTGGCGACCTTCCAGGTGCTCATATCTTCAACAATGGTCAATGGGGCAAGAACCAACAGAACAACAAGCTCAAGAACGACGTCAATTCACGAAGCGAGTCCCGTGTCCCTGGTGTTCTGAGTCGAGACTCATTGAATGGAATCAAGACCAATGGATCTGCGACGAATACGCCTAGCCCTATGTCACAGTCTAACGGTGAACGCTTGGCTTCCAAGAGTACTACGCCCAAGCTTCCAATGACCCACAATACTCAGCATGCACCTTCTGTACAAGATGTTTCAAATTCTGATTCTCCGTCTTCCTCGTCCGACTCTCACCAAAGCCAGTTCCTCTCTTCCAGCGGCACCTCTCCTGAACCATCTGTCAACTCGCCCGCAATCAAGCACCACACTGACCACAGTAACTGTACTTATAATGGAATCAACGGCGAGGAGTCCTTTTGCGCACAGCTCGGTATGGCTTGTGGCAATATCAAAAATCCTATCCCGGCGGTTAGGCACAGCAGTGTCAGCGTTGCGAACACGCCCAGTCAACCTGAGCAGGGTTCGGCAGAAACTGCTCCCGAGCCCGCTCTTGAGATTCTGGCTCAGCAGAATGGTGGGCAATTTGACCCGGTATTGTTCGGAGATTGGCGCGAACCACAAGACGCAATATTGTCACAAGACTTTGGCACTTTCTTCGACGATGCATTCCCGTTGCCGGATTTGGGTAGTCCTTCGCACAACTTCAGCGAATTGGCCGGTCAACAGCAGCAGCAACAGCAACAGCAACAGCAACAGCCTAAGAGGAGTCTGATTGACGAGATCGACAGCAAGCTGGACGAAGATGAGGTGGTTCCTGGGGAAGACAAGACACAGATGATGAGTTGCACCAAGATATGGTACGTTCTTTCATCGCGTGACATGAATCAAGGTATACTAACACAGTCTAGGGATCGCCTGCAATCCATGGAGAAATTCCGCAATGGCGAACTCGATGTCGACAACCTCTGCTCAGAGCTGCGCATGAAGGCTCGGTGTTCCGAGGGCGGCGTGGTCGTCAATCAGCAAGATGTCGAAGACATCATGGGACGTGCCAAGTAGTTCATACAAATCACCATCGATCTATCGACAAGGAACTTCCAACGCCGTCGCTACCGATTCCGACACCATCGTTATGCGTTTCAGATACCCACCCTTTTAAATACAATCACCATACTACCGCTATTGATGTCGTTATGACCCCAGGGAAAACATTTTGGATCACGGGAGCTCTTCATTCTGAAGAGCCAGCCCACAATATGTGAACGAAGACCAAATTCAGCCGGTATAATTCAACCAGCTCTATATTCTATTGTTTTCTCCGACAAATTATGTACACACATACTACAATATACCATCCACACTCATTGCCTACTTCCTCTTTCTCTATTCTGTCATTGTTATTCATCTCTCTGCACACTGACATGATCACGGGAGGCGTGCTTCTGTTAATTCATTGATAATCTCCGTATCCCCTGGAGCTTGCGGGGAGATATTGTACATCACCACCATCGCTTTTGGAGTCTGAATTCTGTACCTGATTCCTCGAACTCTCAATGTGCTCGATGTGCTCGATGTGCTCGATTTGCTTGCTTTTCACTTGGATCGAGAAAGAAACTCCTTCCTCTCTTTGTTCTGCTTGCACTCACACAAACACTGAATCAGCGCTTCTTGATTAGGTATCTTGTTCTTGCCGGACGTCGGAGGTCTTTTTTCCATCAACAATGGGAATGGATTGGATTGATTATCAGGCACTGCGGCGCATCTGCGTTCTGCGTTAATAAGAGGTAGGCGGCTAGGGGGGAAATTGATGGGTTCGAGCTTTGGGTTTCAATCCTGTTGGTGTTTTGTCTTTCACGCCTGTTCCATCGCTCTTTATATCATTTTATATCAGTAATCAGAGCCAGTACTATGAAATCCATTACATCTCTACCTATAGTCACGGGTTGAGTAATCGCGATCTCAGCTGTAGATGCAGTGCGTTCCCTGTTCTTCGAGTTTCGAGGTTTGCACCAAGGCCTCTCTCGCCCAAGAATACCAAATATATTCTATCACCAAAACCAGCAAATCCGCCCAGCAAAGAGCCTAAAACTACGAACTATGTGGTACGCAACATAATTATATGCCACATCCCTAGCCCTGCATTTACTCAGCACTACACCAATCCATGAATAAATCCAAGACCCAAAATGAAGTTACTAGGGTATCGATATTGGGTAACGTCTCCCGATAGAGAAAACAGAGAAATTTAAAGTACAAAAAAAAAAAAGAAAAAGAAATAAGTTAAAGAAAAACATGACCGCTCAGCTCTCTCTCCTTTCTCGACTCGAAATCTCTTCTTCTTTCCCACCCCCTATTTTTTGGGTTTCCATAGTGCCCTCTCCCCTCGTCTCTTCCTAATCTCAGGAGAATCCTTCTCTCATCCACCCACCCATAGTTTCCATATCTTGACAACCTCCTCTTGCCTCGCCCGCACGACCGGTGGAGCTGCTGCTCCCCATATCTTTTACCCCAACCGTGGCTTCTGTACCAACGAATAACATAAACTCCTTAGCTCCCGATGGTTTTCCAGAATCTCGATTTGAGACGGGCCGGACATAGACTGATCTATTAGTGGAACAATCCTACCATCGTTGCACGGTAAATGTCTACATGGAAAAAGAAGAAAGAACGAGAGAAAAAAAATCAGTGAAGATTCAAACGCATCTCGCTCAAAGAGGTAATGGAATAAAAGGGTAGTGGAAAAAGTAGATAAGGGAAGAGAAAAGAGGACATCATTTTTGCAGATAAGAAATATCCTGCACAAAAGAAGATTAAAGTATCAAGCGAAGACCGTGCAAGATTCGTAGGGAACATGGTGGGTGATGATTTGAGGGTAGGACGGATGCTAGAGACAGATGAGCATGATGAGAGAGTAAGGAAGAGAGGTAAGGAGCACGGATAGAAAAAAAAAGGGTAGAAAAAGCTTTCGACACAGAATGAGGAAGACGACGGAGAAGGCGAGATGAAATCAATAGATGCGACGACAATTACACCTCAAGCGTCACCCCCAGCTGCGGCAACAGGCTTGTTATCCCCAGCCGAAGACTCGGACGGGCCACCCTTGTTGAAGCCACCACGACCGCCGCGGCCGCCGCGACCGCCTCGATCGCCCCGGCCCCGGCCTCGTCCGCCAAATCCACGGCCCCGGTTGGTCTCACTGTCGCTGGCACCACCGCTCTGGTATCCGCGCTGAGAGGAGCTGGCACCGCCGCGGTTGCTGCTCTGCCATGTGCCGGCATTGCCACGGTGGCTGCCGCGATCCTCGAAGAACTTGATGTTGGGCTTGCGGGGCTGACCAGGTGGGCTGGGCTTTTTGTGGTCCGCGGGCTGGCGCTCCAGCGCGGCCTTGGCCTCTTCAACAGTCGCAAAGGTCACAACGTGGTTGAACTTTCCCCACTTCTCCACTCGTACCATCTTGGCCCGGTCTTCCTCGGGGAAGAGATCGCGCACGGCTTGCTCGTTGTCGACGTTGGAGACGAAGAGACCGTTGCTTGCCTTCTTCTCGGGCTTAGGCAGGGGAGACTCAGACGGCTTTTCAGGCTGAGCGGTGCCGTTGGGCTCGGTGGCAGCGGCTCTCTCGGGGGAGGCCACGGAGGGCTGGCCGGCAGGAGCGCTAGGAGGCTGGGGAGTAGCAGGCTTGGGGATCACGGGAGCCGGAGAGGTGCGGGCGGGGGCGGTGGCAGAGGCCTTGGCCTGGGTGGGCTGAGGGGGTTGCTGTGCCGGGGCACCAGGACGTCCAGAAACTGGCTGCACCTGACCGAACTGAGGAGCAGCGCCGGGAATGCGGGGAGAGGCGACACTGGCGGGAGCACCAGCAGCAGGGACGGGGGCAGCTTGGGCAGGGGCCACAGGTTGGGGCTTTCCAGTGCGGTGAGCGAAGTTGAAACCCTGCGCGCGCATTTCGGTCGCAATGCGGCCGGCCTCAATCTCTAGCACGAGGAAGCCGAAAGCCGCATCCGCCAAGTTGAAATTCCACATGTTCTTGAACGCACTCTCGTCCACCTGGCCGGCCGCGTTGCCGGGAGCAGCAGGCCCACCAAAGGGATTGCCGCCGTTAGCAACAGTAGGCATCCGGTTGACCACCTCCAGGGCGTTGTCCAGCAGAGTCTTCTGGGCCTCGTTCTGGGAAATAGCCGTCTCAACCTCTCCACGGACAGTCTCCCATACGTCGTTGAATGATGCCTTGGAAGCAGCCAGCTTGCCGCGGTAGTGATCCAGCGAGGGGTTGACGGAAAACTCATTGTAAGACGAGCCGTAGCGGAAGTGCAGACCGGCGGAAATGGAGAAGTCGGCTTTGAGGGTGACGGATAGTTGATTCAGCATGCCCTCACGGGCGGGAGAGGCATGCGTGACGAAAACGCGGGTCTCAGACGGGTCATACACACGGTTGGCCGTGTCGATCAACTCGCCCATTTGCAAGAGGGTCGTCCACATAGTACCTTGACCGCCCGCAATCGTAGTCTTGCCCTCGCCATTGTCGAATAGCTTGTGCATCACGACAGCGCCACCCAGACCCAACAGACGCAGCTTGACGCCACCGATGTCTAGCAGTCGCGAGTTGGCCTCATCGATGATGTGCAGGTTGTTGACCTTGTACTCCCCCGAGCGGAACTTCTCCAACACGCGGACATCTTCACAGGCGCCCCAGACCGTGTACACCGGAACATCGAGAGTCAGCCGCTTGTCCAGCAGCATGGAGAGTTCTGAAAGGGGAAGCTGGTCGGGGGTGAATCGTTGCTTGATCGACTGCTGGGGAGGGGTCTGGGCGATCGTCCGCTTCACATTCTCCGGTAGCAAAGGTGAGTATTGGGCCACGTGCTTCAAAGTCCTAAAGTTGATAGCCCAATCGGTCAGTGGGAACCGATCCGATCACATGTGTTGCATGCATCGAGGCCGCATTCAAGACGAACGAAGACACTCCATTGAAGCACCGGAAATCACTCACTTATCCGCAATGCGCTCCAGCGAGGTATCATCGTAGAAACCAAAGTCACCAGTGTGGATAATGTGGTCCGCACGGGCCTGTCTAGCCAGTTCATTCAGAGACTTGAGATTTCCTACGTCACGGAAAAAGCAAAACAAAGTTCCTCCAAATCAGCGATCGTGTTTTCTGGGTGCGACCGACCCATCGGAGGTCTATCCGGGGCACATACCTCGAACATCAGCGATACACAGGACTCTGACGGGACCATTTTGCAAGACGCGGCCATTGTTGGGGAGAAGAGGGGTGGCGCCGGGGACAGGGCCAGAAGTGACAGCGCCGTTGGGAAGCGGATAGCCTTGAGGACCAAAGTTGTGAGGAGGACGGGGCTAGAGAGAGAGGTCGAAGATCAGTCAGTGAGCTGCAAAAGCTATACCTCAAGCGAGCGCGTGCGGAGGATCGCCAAACGCATGGATGGAGAAAAGGATAGAGGGGAGGAAGCAGCCATGACGTTGAGCATGAGCAGCTAAGCTGAAGAGGCGATCAGGCAAGACGTACAGAAGCCATGGGGGAGAATCTAATGACGGGGAGGGGGAGCGACGGAGAATCAAGGGTGAGGAAATTGAAGAAAGCAGAAAGAGGCTGTAAAAGACAGGCAGCAAGAGAAGAAGGAGATGATGGGGAGAGAGACACAAAGCAGAAGAAGAGTGGGAATGGGGAGCAAGTGAGGGAAGAAGATGGGGGGATTCTGGGAGGAGAACAGCAACAGCCAGCAAGCAGTGAGTGGTTGAAGCAACGGACACCCAAGAGAGGTTTGGTTTGACGGGTTTGCCGTCTTTGGCAACACAACGACATCCCCGCTTAGGTAAGCATCCACCAGGGGCAGCTCTTTTTCTCTCCATGCTCTACTAGCCAAATAATCCAATTAATCCAAATAAAGGGCGCAAGGGATTGACGGTCAAATAAGACACGCACACTCTAACTTAGCTGTACCACTAAATGAACAAAGGAGCTTGTGCAGTATTCAATTCAGACCGGCCAACCTGGCTGGTGGTGGAGGCAAACCACCCCCTTCTACACTGTAACACAAGACCTTGAAAAGCACCGACAGGCTACCAAATTACATTGCCTACATACATGCTCCTCGCTGGTACCTAATCTCAGAGCTCAGAGCTCAGAGACATTTGCTCATACTGACTTTCTTCCTCCAGGACTTCAAGTCTTCTATACACGGCCTGCTGCAGACAACGAGGACCCTGCAGTGCCAACAAAGCAAAATGTCCTCCCACTGTAGGCCGCGCTCGACACAAGACAGGGACCCCCGAGCGGCCTCCTTTGGCTGATGTGGCGATGTAGCGATCGGAAAACGGCCAGTGATGTTTGCCGTTGGTCATATATCTCCACAAGTCGTCAACAAACTCATCGCGGGTGGTGGAGTCCAACGTCCCAGCCAGCCACATGTTCCAGTCCGACTTGGCCCAGTCCTGTCGGTCATCCAAGGGTACACCATACTTGGCTCGGACCGATTTAAAGAAAGTATTCCCCATGTCATATGCGGCCTTGGGAAAGGTGCGTAGGCCTAACAACACATCAGGGTAGAGATTGTACGGAATCTTCCAGGAGGCCGGCTTTCCTGGGTACTGCAGCGCAAAGTGTGTCTTTTGCGCGTCCACCCCCAATCCCCGGGAGAACAGCAGCTCGGCTCTTTCGTCGCCAACACGCGAGTATTCGGAGAAGCCTGTCAGCTCCCCGAATGCCTTGATACCAACGGCAGCCTTGATCGCAAGGTTAGTCTCGTTGGCCAGAGGTCCAGCGGCATCGTTGGAAGACAACTGCTCAGCTATGTCGATGCCATTATCGACCAGATAATCTGCATAGCCCTGGAGAAGCTCGGTGTACTGGGACGCCCAGTCTGTATCTCCCGTGGCACGAACATAGGCGAGTACGAGAACCAATAGGTTCCCGCATTCCTCGATTGGCATTGGTTCTGCTTGTTTATTGTCGTGGCCAACTGCATTCGGGTAATGTGAGCCCATATCATGAATCACGTAAGACCGCCGCCAGCGTCCGGCGGCGAGGTACCTCATCATGGGCTCTAGCAGAAGTCGGATGTAGTTTGGGTCCAGAATATAGTAGATGGGGAAAGCAGGCATGATGACGTCCACCGTGTTGATGTTGCCATCGCTGGAAAGCTCTTTGATGAACGCTAACACATCTGTGATATTCAGCGTGTCATTAGGAATGGTGATCTCAATCCCTGCATAGGCCTGCCGACTCGACAAAGTCACAATGTCAGCGTATTTCTGCCCTGCAACGGCGGCCGCCTGTTTCGCCATCTCCAAATCAAGAGCGTGTGACTCTCGAAGAGCATCGGGGTAATCATTCAAGAAGTGCGCAACTGCTTGCTCTGTTCTGGGGTACAAGGCCCGGTGGTATCCTGTATAAGGCCTCCCTAGGTAGTTGATTGACTCTTCGCGCACATGCCCAACGGCAAAAGTCACTGACTGCGCGTTCACAAGAAATCCTAAGTCGTGAGCAACAGCAACAATACCCCCAGTCGTCAGGAATTGGTTGGCATTATCTAGCTTTCCAGTTCTCGCAAATTGGGACTGCACATCTTTTCGTTCTCCCGAGGCATATGAGAGGCTTGAGTCTAAGGTAGATTGAGAGGCTAGGACGGCTTCGCCCCAAGCTGCCATGTCACTTTCCTCGGAGTACGGAATCGCATTCTGCGATCGTAAGGAGTACACAGCAGTAGCATTCGCATAAAGAAAGCCACAAGACGTAGATTCTGACTTTCCTGTCCAGCTTTTGTCAATGCTCGAGTAGATCTGAACATTGTTGGATGACGCTCCAGAAATCGAGACTGTCAGATAGCCTGAAGGTAAGCTAGTCAGCACGCAGCCGACGAGTGTCATGCATAGAACCCGCCTTACTGAATGGTAGGGACTGGCGAAGGTAGTTAGAGGGCGAGATGGGTGAAAAGAAGTCTAGTGTAAGTATCACCGAGCCAGCAGTGAGAGTGAAGATGGAGTGTGTGGCAGTGTATTCTGCACTGCGAACAATAGCAGGGCGAATGAGTTTATCAGAGCCCTTGACGTTCATCAGACTATAAGCCTGGCCATCTACACGAGCCATAATGGACCAGGTAAGATTCTGGCCAGTCCAGAACTGTGGCTCGGCCTCAGGGAGTCTCCTGACTTGATCGCTCGGCATCCATGTTGATAGGTATGGGCTTCGCACTGCCAGTGGATAAGATGGAGGAAGAACAGGTTGATGGAGAACGCTGGCCTGCTTGTTGGGCGTAAGAACGGAGAGTACGGTGGTCAAAAGTGAGCTCAGACCTAGGTTGGTAGTGAAGTCCAGATACATTGTGTATTCGCAGTGAAGTGAAGAATACAATCCAAGGAAAGAAGCAGGAGGGAGGGAGGAAAGAGAGGAGGGGAAATCCGCTGGTGACGACGACTGGCCCGCCCTGACTGCTGATCACCAATTTTCATCCCATGAACACGCCACTTTTCGCCTTCAACAGATGATGTTTATACTTCTTCGATGCAAGTCTGACACTTTCAAAGACATGGTGCAAGCGGTGTTCTGTTCAAAATGCTCCCTAGCCTCGACGCTCACTTAAAAGCTTGCAGTGCAAGGAACTCGCCGAAAGTCCCTAATATGTGGCCTCATCCTCTCCCTTCAGAGTTCACCTTTAATTCTTGCAAAGCTTTCAGATATCTTTGCAGGCCTTGTCCATGTATTCAACCGCCATCACGAGGATCTCTCCATGGTACCAGGTGCAATGAACGGCCGGCCGGTGTAAGCTCCGTTCCAAACTTGACAACCGTGCTTGGAACAGATACTGCAATTTTCCGGCTCATAACTAGCAATGTGATCCAAAATTGCTCGTGAAGTTAGAATAGGATCCAGAAGTGTCAGAAGTAATCGGCTGGTTATGGCGACAGTACAATAGCTGGCTACATCGTTCTCTGGCTGGGTCCCAGAGGGAAGCTAAGCATAAGTAGACTGAGTGTATATGCTGGACCTTGAAGGGCCTCCAAGATTTGAACCAATGCAATCATAGATATTGAAACAGGACGAGTAGCATCTGGCACGTTCACCCGACAATATCCTGATAATTAGCCGTTTTCATGTGGGCAAAGAGCGCCGCGTCCTCATGAGCATATGCAGAATGTTTGCTCAGGGATTCTGACTCCTCATTGTCTGATCACCCTGGGCTTCTACCCTGGGCTTCTAACCCTTCAAGCTGAGGGCTTTTCGCCCGGTCGGCTTGTATGTCTCGACAAGGACGAGTAAGTAAGCCTGACCCCATTCCCGTTTACAATGACCTCGGGTGAAGCTGATGAACCAGTTGCAGATACGGCCCTGGCAAGCATGAGGGTGCAGCGTTGAGATAGCGTGCTTGACGGGGTCAAATTGCTTCGTAGTCATGGTCTATCGGGAGGTTCCGGCGGGGCGGGAACAGAGAGCATGGGAAGGCCGAAGAGAAAGTGAATGAGGAGATTTGAGAGAAGTTGGGGATTCCTGTTGTACATGACTGATAACAAGATGATATCATACCTATCAAAGGGAGTCCCAGCACCAGTTGGCGTCTCGGCGGCATCTTCCCTAGAGATAGTTCGCAACCTTGACCACCACAAAAAGCCCGGAGACTCTTCGCAACGTTCCCGATAAGAGCCAAGAGTTGTAAAGCTCTTATTGAGGGCCACGACCTTTCCGTGAATTTCAAGTATCGATCCTTAACTCAGACAAATTCAAGTGTATCGATAATCTTGCTAAGGGCAACATGGTAGGCTCCGGTCCAACGGATAATGCTGCCTCGAAACATTGATGGGGGTCTGCATCGCAGTCGTACCTCCGACGGCGTCCGCAATAAACACGGGCATGAGTTGTTGGTTGTGCTGATATGGTACTCAGCGGCTTCTGCTCTATGAAATCTGCCTTTACAGAGTCTGAGATGAGGTAAATCACGAGGAACCCGGTGCACAGTGCAGTCATCTCGGGCTCATTCGAGTTTCGAATTGATATTGTACACACTTTGAGCATGGTACACTCTGCTTGAGAGTGGGAGACGGAGGCATGGAGCTTCCCCCCTTCGTCGGTAGCACGCCGTGTCCTGTCATATTTGTAATAGTCCACCGTTTGTGGATAAAAGAAACATGCTACCGTAACAGTAGCTTCCAGCGACCCGTTAAAAGCCGCCTGAAGGGCATATAGCATCGGGTCTTCAGACCTTTGTTTATAACGTATACAACTTCGACATTCGAGGCTGAATTTTCGCTAATATACCGTTCTTACTGTTTAGTTATCGTCATCACGCTAGTGAGTTGATTGAAACCTCACTCTGGTTCATCATCGGTACCGTGCACTTGCCGGGAATTTCAAGCTTCAACTTCTTAGTCCTGTTCGAAGCTGGCTCAGCTCGATGCTAGCGTTGATACCGTTCCGATTGCCATGGACTGAGCTAAACGCGAATTGAGAGTGATTATGCACAATCCCCTATCTCGATGCCCGCACTCTTTGGGGCATGCAACTCACCGCCAAGTGCATACAATTCACTTAGAGTTCTGGAATCGAGCCCTCGTGCGTTTTTGCGCTCTGTGGAGTATATAGTACATGCTCTGCGACAGAGTTGAAGACCGTTTTGTGGACGAACCATCTGTCGCAAGCCATTTCACGGCGGTATGGGCGAAAAGTTCTTCACGAAGGGCGTTAAAGGTGCCCTCCACGGTGAATTCGAGGCCATGCAAGAACGATTCAACGGGTGAATCGATTCGTAATGGTTCTTAGGATATCGAGTCCACCTGAAGGACGATGCCTTTACCTGCGGGGCAGCATAGATATGCAGGACGCCGCGGCCGCTCGGGGACTACTTGCACCGATGAGATCACAACTATCTCGGATATATCTGAACAGATCGCGGTTGCCATTTCGATTGTGTCGTAGCAACAGCTGTCTTGCTGGTAGGTTGGTTTTGTAGTGGTAGAGGTTCGGTGGATCACTGGAGCCTCGTGGTAGTCATACGAGGTGCGATATCACAAGGCAAGCTATAGAGGCAATCTGCCAGAGCCACTTTCTCGAGGGGTATCAGTAATTGTTGAGGTTATCGATTACACTAAGTGGATGGATGGTGCAACGACGGTTTCAGACGCAGTCATAAGAGTAACTAGCAGAAATAGGTAAGATTAACTCTCGTTACCAAGTTTGAGTATTGGGGTGTAGAAGCGCTCACGCACGGTCCTCAAGGTCAAGCAAACGTGAGATGCTGTTTATCCCTTGAGATCAGACAGCGACCGGATCGTGTGTATAAAGGAGAGTGAGGATATGGGGCAGCAGTCGGTTGAGCCTTCCGCCCCATTTCCCGGACTTGTTCCGGAACTATGATTGCTGCAACGGGGAGTTACCGGGCCGTGATGCTTCGAGCTCTTTTAGAAACTGCAATCGGTCGAGGAGAGCCAAGGAAAGGAGCATAGAACGTGGATTTGTGTCTGCGGACAGGGGGCACCGTCTTAATGATCCGCTGGCATGCGAGCGTGGATGATCAACAGAAGAATACTCGTGGGCGCGAGAATGAAAATAACATAATAGATTGAAGCAATACCCAGCCAAGTCAGTACTTGGATGACGCTGTAAATCGAAAATTCGATGATGCGGTACAGATCCGAGTTGATCCCAGGGAAGATGATGCGAATCAGCTGAAGCACGAGGAGTTCGAGCACAGCAAACAGAAGAAAAAGCGCATTGTAATATACGAGAGAGAGCAGAAGTGATGAAGCGAAGGGGGATGACTCCAGGGGGCTGCCAGCGGTGATGAATGACATGACACTGCTGTTTGAAGACTGTTGAGGGTCTAAGGAATCGAGCATGATGGGCAGTGTAGTGTGTGAGTGAAAGACCGACGGTATTTATAGAATGGAGGGAAGGAAAGTTCCAGTCTGTGTAGTTGACAGAGCTTTAGCAAGCCAGAAGAGATATACAAAAGGAAGAGAAATGGTCACAGAAAAGAGAGGATGTTGGCAGCGGACAACAAGCGATACTTATGCCGCTTAGCTCTGCAGAGAAGTTCAGCTGGTAGCGAAAGGGAAGAAAGAAGGCTTGTGAGATCCTTGGACTGCTGAAAGTCGGTCGTTTGTCGTTCGGGCTCCTGTGGAGCCCAGGGGTGCTCACGCAAGGTAGTGTGAGGTTGATAACAAACGGAAGTGCGTTTGCTCATCCTGGATGAAAGAGCAGAGACAAACCGTCTTCTGTTCAACGGGAGCAGACAGAACACCGCAGTCTCGAATGCATCTGCCTGGCACGAAAAGAACCAGGATGCATCCAAGTAGGTTTCAGGACAGATGGAGATGAACAATTATTAGAATGCTATTAGTGAAATGCATATGCTAGTCTCAAAGATTGATCGGGTATCCCCAACAGAAACTGTAACAGGCCCAAAAAGCCCCCCGTACAGACACAAGAAACGGTATCAAGAGAAAGACACAAAGATCTAATCAAATCGTGACTTCAAATTTGGTACATGACATGGCAGTTAAACGATTATGTTGGTTAGTATGAATGTGGCGCCCCCTGATCGGCCACGACTAAGTGACGTTGGTCTTGCTCGGGTAAAACCTAGCAATGGAAGTCAGCATAGCTTCAAGGTATGAAAGTCAGGGGCTCTTCTTACCAAGCAGCCACGGCGATAATCAAGTACATCATCATGAGTAAAACACCTTCGAGCCAGTGCGACTTTCCATCGGCGATGAGATAGTTGACCTGCGGAGGTTAGTGCATGCCCACAGCGCAAGTGTCGAGGTACAAACCAGAAGAACAGCAACAAATAGTAGGATCACCTGGAAACCGTCAAAGTAGAGGGTCATGTCATCATTGCCTAAGCAGCTGTTAGCGATTGGTCTCGACTCTTCTCCTCGACAACAAGACTGACCCATTCCCCACCCGATCACAATGATCAAGGGCAACACCAACAACGCGATCTGCATACTTGAGCCGACGGCCACGCCGATAGCCAGGTCCATCTTGTCCTTGCAAGCCACAGTGACAGCCGTCGCGTGCTCGGCCGCGTTACCAACAATGGGAAGAAGAATCAATCCCACAAAGGTCTCCGAGATATTGCCGGTCTGGGTGAGAGCATCGATAGAATCAACCTGACCAAATTAGCCGTTGTCGAAGTAAGATGAGGCAAAGGATCAAGCATACCATGAATTCGGCACAAAGCGCAACAAAGACAGTCGAGATGACAAGTGTCAGCACGGCCACCCAGATGCTGAGCTGAGGCTGTTCCTCATCGTCTGGTTCCTGAAGCTCCACCTTCTGGGCATGCTCACCAGCCATCGAGGCCGTCATCTTGCCGATCTGCGCGATCCCCCGACTGGCGTCGCCTTCGTTGATTTTCTGGCGTCTTCTTTCCACCTTGGGGCTAGGGGCGTTGTAGATCTCTGTGTGCGACTTGAGCTGGAAGAACAGATAACACCCATATACAACCAGTAAGATAACACTGGTGCCGCGGGACAATTCCGCAATTCCAGTCTCTCCAGCATCTGACCAAGCATGGAAAGCTGTAGGAATGATAAGACTGGCCACGGCCAATGCCAAAAGACTGGCTGCAGTTTGTGCAACCACGGGATTGAAGTGTTGCTCCAGGCGGTCGATGCCGCCGAAGAAGAAACACATACCCATGACCAAGAGCAGGTTGGACAGCATACTACCGATCAAGGACGTCTGCACAATCACGACTTCTCCGTCAACCAAGGCGATGATCGCGACAATCAGTTCTACCGCGTTACCGAAGGTAGCATTCAGAAGACCACCGATGGTCTCACCCGTGCGCATGGCGATCTCCTCGGTCGCATAACTCAGCATGGCGGCAAGGGGAATAATGGCGATGAAGTTGACCACGAAGACAGCCACCGGAGGGACGTTGACATAATTCAGCGCAATTCCCACGGGTGCGGCGAAGAGTAGGACATTGATCCAGGAATTGAACAATGTGGCTTTCAGTTGTCCGACGGCAGTAAATTTTTGCTTGTCGGGCATAGACTTGCTGGAGTCGGCGGTCATGCGATCCTCGTCAGCGCTGGATCGGAACGTGTTGTCCAAAAAAGTCCTTCGCTTTCGTGGTCGCGTCTCGTCGGGCTGATCGGGTTGCGGCACATTGATGGGGTCATGGCTGCGCAGCGACCGCTCGGTGTCGGCCTTTTCGGCGCTGTCAATGCGATTCAACTGATCTGTACCGGCAGACTGGGGTGGGAAGGTATCCGCATGCTCTGGACCGGCCAGGCCTTGGGTCATATCTCTCCGACGTCGGCGCTCCTCGGAGAGTCGCAAACCACCTTCGGAAACCACAGGAGTGAGTCGGTTCTCCAGTTGAATGGAGTTGGTCCGCCGCGGTCGCGCCCGGAATTTCTTGAAGGGATTATGTGTTGAGGGTTCGCCTTCATTGTCATACCAGGCCAGCTTTCTGGCCTGTCGTCGGTATATATCTGATCCCGGGAGCACGGTCAGCAAATGGCCCCATCGCACGAAAAAGGGGCAGGCTCACGCATTATTACGGTGGGAGTGGATGTTTGTGTTCAGAACTGAAATGGCTCTGGCGGATTGAGGACGAGCTTCTTATACTACATAGACATTAGGCGACAGGCGATCAAGTAATAGATCTTTGGGGCGATGGCATGGCGATCCAACAAGCTTCAGATGCGCAGCACGCCGAGGCTTGTTAGGCGACCCAACAGAACGGTACACAGCTGACATTGCAGCAATGATCCAATGGGAATGAAGCCGTTCAGGCACTTACAAATTGACGTGGAGTCTGAAGCAAGCAGAGAGAAAGCGATGAAGTCTTGAGAAGTGTGGCTGAAGCGGTGGAGAGTTGCGCAACACAGCCGCCTCGTTGAAGCCACAGGGAAGCAGACGAAGGCAATGAATATCCACCTGCTGGAAAATATAGACTGCGAGGAGAATGGAAAGGAGAGAAATGGGCTCTAATCAGACCACCAGCGAGGATAATAAAAAGGAAAGACTAGACTACCCAAGCGAGGGAGAAAAGAGGGAGATCTGGCGGGTTGACTTCCTGCAACGAATGACCCAGCAATGACAACAACGCAAGACAGACTGGGAAACGAGTGACAGCAGCAAGGGAGTGAAAATCCCACTTGAAAAGGGATCAATGTTGAAGGGAAGATTAAGTTTTGGTGGATGACCACAATCACACTGCATTATTGGATCGGGTTGCAGTAATTCGATGGCACAGCCACAATCTAAAGCGCCAACAATCTCCACGACATAATCATCGTCGTGGTGTTTCCACGGGTGAGGTACGCAGATAGCCGCCTTGGCCATTCTTGTTGATTCTTATTATTCCGCCGGTTCTTCTCTTTTTGTTGACTTGTTGACATTATTGAAATAGAATGAGAGGGGGAGAGGGTAGAACCGCAGAAGTGATAACCATGGTGCTGAGGATATTTCCGGTCGGGTGGTCTCCGATAAATGTTCAGGCACTTCCATCTGTCGAACAGACCAGACACAACAGGACAGGACACACAGCACGATGCGGCCCAGCGACGTAATCAACTCTGCCAAGCCCTCCGATTGTCTTCGACTAGCAGCAGAACCAATGTGCGCATAACTCTTGGCCGCCACCAAAAGAGGACCTTGCCCCCCCTTTGCCTATCACACTAGACTACCGTACTCGCTTCCAGTTTTTGCGGCGCACTCTCACACTCTCAGGCTCGGTTGCGGGCAACCTCAGAGACAGTTTGGGCAGCAGTAACAGACGGGATGATGCACGAGGCGTCAGTCGGACATTTTGAGAGGCTGCAACAGCCTCAATTTCAAGTGCATCTGTGCACTTCATTCATTCATTCCATGGCCAATCTCTCGGTGCTGGCGTCATTTCATCATTCAACAAAGTTCAAACATTTCCGGCCCCTGGCGTGTTTCAACCGAGTGTTGGTGGGGTGGGACCCAGGAGTCCACTTCACCGCTTATCTAATCACACGTGATATCATACAGCCACCTGTGGCTGATGGGTAGCTGCGCCTGTGCAGCAGACAAGCCGCACCTGCATCAGCCACATCAGCCACATCAGCCCCACACGCGGTCTCTCTCCCTCCTTCTCTCGCTGTGAGCGTTGGCAGGCAGGGCGTCAGCGGTGTTGACCCATATTTGGGTCAACGAAGACTGTAGGTATGCGACCTAGTTAGATGCGAAATCCCTCGAACTTGCTCTACTGGCGCAAGGCCTGCAGATTTGTGTCACTATTTAATCGGACCGAGCGCCCGCAAAAATCTCTCCCTCCGCAAAGCCCTAAAGATGGATCATTACGCAGGCGGCGTCGATGTCGTGCACTTCTCGATGAGCATGAAATGAGGGTTCTCCGCTGCGTTGCGCAGGCTGTGACACCTTTGGATTTCACGTCCACGAGGGTTGGCAGTAATGCCGGAGAATGACCTTTTGACCTCCTTGCATCGATGTCTGTGCTGTCTCGCCTGCATCCAAGCGATGAGGTCATCCTGAAATCGATGGTCATCGGAGTTTATACATAGTATTTGTCGACAACAATTGGATCCAGAAAAGGGGTAGCAGGCAAAAGGAAAAAACGCGACTTCCCGACAACAAACAAACAAAACAGAGAACTTAGTGGTTGGACTAGTGATGCCACTAGGATGTCGCTCCTGGATGATCCCAAAGCTTGTTCCTCTGTTCAGCCGATTATCCCTCGGAGTAAGTATCTGGCCTCCTCCTGTACCGAAATCCGTGGTGAAAGGACGGACTACACCGTATTGCACAGCATCTCGCATCCACCAGTCAGCCAGTCAGCCAGTCAGCCGGATCGGTCGGATTCGGTCAGAACTCATGCACATTCATCCTCGAACATCCGGACGAGATGTATGTATTCCTGCTGGTCGGTCAGTACATGCATGAAGAGAAAAAGACCATGAGCGACATCGACGGAGTATTGTTTAAGCCTTGATCCACTCAAACAAGCCTTTGCCCATCTATATTCGAGACACGCTTGTGGACGAGGGCATGCATTGCCATCCTTTGCCGCAATGAATTTTATTTTCAGATGGGAAGAGGGTGTATTCGATACGGGGTGATACCTGGTCTTACTTGGTCTTACATGGTCTTACCTGGGGGCACAAGAGGCGACGTAAGCTCAGGGCCCTTTTGAACCCTGACTCCCTGAGACCCTGCGGCAGGGTCTGAGGGGTCTGAGGGGTCTGCCTGCCTTACGATTTACCGTACAAGACACGGTATGGTCACAATACAAGGAGGAAATTGCCCAATTTGCCCCTTCGACAGGCCCGCTTCTTCCTACTGTTTCGGATAGCGGGACTGGAACGACCAACAAATCTGAATCACCTTGGCCCCCCATCAAGTGTCTCGACTGAGCCGTGGGCGTGCATCTCAATAAGCCACCGACCCACCCACCACCTGGTGAATGGCCAGGTCCCAGACTGATTAGCCCCTCGGCAGCACCGGGACTGGCATGCTGATTTGTCGAGAGCAGAGCGGATCAGGAACAAGGCACTCTTCCATTCTTCCTTCGAAACGGTAAGAACCGTGTAATGACCGTCCTTACCATACCCACGGTCAGGGTCTTGAGCCAATCAGCCATCAGGGTCCTGGGGCAAGTGGGTCGTTTACTTGGGGTCTCAACCCTGAATTTGACCCCTGGCTGATGGTAAGAGCGAGGTATTTGCCCTCCTGGAACCGCCCCGATTACAGCCAAGCTGAACAGGTAGGTAGGTACTATTGCCACTGGCATCCCAATAATGGATTGTAACTGAACCCGCCGTTTTGTGCCACGATGGATAATTAGGATGTGGGATGTGGGAGGTGGTGGATAGACTCGAGTTCGACGAGATTGAGCCTGTCCTCATCATGGATGTCATGGATTGCGGATACAAGAGCAAGACAAACAGTGGATGCACAACAACAAAATCATCATCATTAACCCTCCAATCAGTGTTGCCTACTGTCCCCTGAGTTCCCATCAGTCTTACCTAGTAGTAGTAGTAGTCTAGTACTCAGTAGTTGTGCTATTTTTACAGGCGTCGTAATCTGGTTCCTCTTGGATGGACCGACCATCATTCTACCTACCTCTCCCGTAGCAGGACTCTAGGCAGGGGCCAAACTGGGCTCCCATTCTTATCTTCCGCCTCCCCCCAGCCATCGCTCTTTCTCTCCTTCCCTCTTTCTGTTTCCTTGTTTTCTCTTTTTCTCTCCAACCTCCCCCCAATCAACCTCAACAACATCATCCCACTTCAACGGCAGAGTGTGCGCCGTTAGTCACTCGTTCTTTCTTTTTAGACTTTTGTTTCTGCCCGGTGCGGTTCAATCTTCATTGCTCTCACTCCATTCAGATTTCAAGACTCTCGTTCATACCCCCTTCCACGGTTGACCATGAAGTACAACTCTATCGCCCTGGCTGGGGCTTCGATGCTCCTGGGCCGTGCCATTGCTGCCGACTTGCCTGAGATTGCCATCAAGGTATGTGCACGGGGGAGACAAGGAACACGAGTGAACCGGTGTTGACTGTTTGATTGGTGTAGGGCAACAAGTTCTTCTATTCCAACAACGGAACCCAATTGTGAGTCTTCCTGCCAATTTGTAACGAAGGTGTCAGCCGTGACTAACCAATTCCAGTTACATGCGTGGTGTCGCCTATCAGCGTACGTCGATGGAGCATTGTGTCAAAAACTTACGAGGGGCGAATCTAACCGGTTTACAGAGGACTACACGGCCAATGGCACCTCCTCGGACAACAACGACTACATCGATCCCTTGGCCGATGCCACCTCTTGCAAGCGGGACATTCCCTACCTGCAGCAGCTCCGCACCAACGTGATCCGTACCTACGCCGTGGACCCCACCCAGAACCACGACGAGTGTATGACCGCCCTGGCCGACGCCGGCATCTACCTGATCACGGATCTGTCGTCGCCTTCCCAGTCCATCAACCGCAATGACCCCCAGTGGAACACTGCCTTGTACGACCGCTACACCAGTGTGATCGATGCCTTTGCCAACTACACCAACGTGATCGGCTTCTTTGCCGGTAACGAGGTCACCAACGACAACAACAACACTGATGCGGCTGCTTACGTCAAGGCTGCTGTCCGCGACATGAAGAAGTACATCAAGGCCAAGAACTACCGCACCACCCTTGGTATCGGTTACGCCACCGACGACGATGCTACCATCCGTGACGACCTCAAGGACTACCTTGTCTGCGGTGACTCTGAGGACATGATCGACTTCTTCGGTTACAACATCTACGAGTGGTGTGGTGACTCCTCCTTCAAGACCTCTGGATACCAGGCTCGTACCGAGGAGTTCAAGGACTACCCCGTTCCCGCTTTCTTCTCCGAGTACGGCTGCAACGACCCCTCTCCTCGTACCTTCACCGATGTCCCCGTTCTGTTCGGTAGCGACATGGATGACGTCTGGAGCGGTGGTATTGTCTACATGTACTTCCAGGAGGCCAACGACTATGGTCTGGTCTCGGT
Organism: Aspergillus fijiensis CBS 313.89; assembly: GCF_003184825.1. Lineage (NCBI taxonomy): Eukaryota > Fungi > Ascomycota > Eurotiomycetes > Eurotiales > Aspergillaceae > Aspergillus > Aspergillus fijiensis. The sequence continues at coordinate 203,320 of NW_024469034.1, read as the reverse complement.
TTCCGGCAACAGCGTCAGCACCCTTAAGGATTTCTCCAACCTTTCGTCTCAGATGCAGAAGGCCACCCCTACCGGTGTGAACAGCAACAGCTGGTCCGCCTCCAACACCGCTACCAGCAGCTGCCCCACCGTTGCTTCGGCCTGGGAGGCTAGCAGCTCTCTGCCCCCCAGCCCCAACGACGCCCTGTGCGACTGCATGGAGGATTCGCTGAGCTGCGTTGTCAAGGACTCTGTCTCTTCTTCCAAGTACGGTGATCTCTTCGACTACATCTGCGCTTTGAACGACGGCAAGTACTGTGCCGGCCAGGCCAGCAACTCGACCAGCGGAACCTACGGAGCCTACAGCGTCTGCTCGACCAAGCAGCAGCTGAACTTCGTCATGAACCAGTACTTTAGCGCCCAGGGTGCCTCGGCCAGCGCCTGTGACTTCAGCGGCAAGGGTACCACCACGTCTTCCCAGTCTCCCACTGGCACTTGCTCTTCCTTGTTGAAGGAGGCTGGTACTGGCGGCACTGGCTCCGTGACCTCTTCCCCCACTGGCGGCTCTGCTGCCAGCGCCAGCTCCAGCTCCTCCGAGGGTGCTGCTGGTATGGGTGTCAGCCCCATGGCTGTCTCTGTTGGCAGCTGGCAGCTGGGCGCTTACGCCGTGACTGCTGTGGGTGCTGCCCTGGGCATGATCTTGCTGTAAGCGCAAGACGGAACGGTGACTGGGTGGAGGAAGCAGCCAGAAAATGATTATACCTGTAACCTTTACCGTTGGATTTCTTAGCCGTACATAATTGAACCGGTTCTGTATACGTTCGTTTTCGTCTTTAAGATTGAATTGATGTGTTCATGTTCGTTCTAAAACCTCTCATGCCAACTCATGTGCTTTGAGTGTAGTGTAGATGGATCTAGCCTAGATGAAACGTTTGGTTTGAAAACTCCGTCGTATGCGCTGTTAATCAGCTTATCGTCTGCTTGCGGCCCAACAGTGGGTTGAGGTGCATTTATCATGCAGCTGCAAGCCAACCGGCTCGGCGGGGCGATCCGAGGTCGGCGCGTGAGAGCGCAATCGCCGAGCGGTGCGATGGAGTCGCTTCGGCCACACAATCGGGATGCCGAGAGAGGAGGGGAGATATAAATGGCTGTATTCTCGGAGAAGCTGGTTCAAGTCAATGTTTGTCAATTGTATAGAAAAATCAATAGAATAAAGAAAAGACCATGCCGGCCATGGGAAAATTCTTGAGTGGTGATGACCTCGAAAGAGCAGCCGCCACCACCACCAGCACACCACTGCCGACCGAGCATCCAACCGCACCTTCATCCTCCCTCTCCTCCTCATCCTCATCAACACACACTCTCGACCCGAACACCGATCCACACCAACCACAGCAACAATGGACCGTCCGCTCATTACTCTCCCTCCACTCCCCTCCCCAAAAGGGCTATGAGCTCCCGTTCTGGCATAAAGCCATCGTTCTCTTCATCGTGAGCTGGATGACCCTCGCCGTGACCTTCTCGAGCACGAGTCTCCTCCCCGCGACGCCGGAGATCGCGGCCGAGTTCGCCACAACCACGGAGATCATCAATGTCACCAACGCGGGCGTGCTGCTGGCCATGGGGTTCTCGTCGCTGATCTGGGGCCCCATGAATGCGTTGATCGGGCGGCGCGTGGCGTACCTGTTGGCGATCTCCGTGCTGTGTGGGTGTTCGGTGGGCGCGGCCGTGGCGGGCGATATGCGCGTGTTCACGGCGATGAGGGTGTTGGGCGGGTTGACCGGTACGGGGTTTATGGTGACGGGCCAGACGGTTTTGGCGGATTGTTGGGAGCCTGTAAGTTTCTTTATTTTCTTTGTGGATTGAGGAAAAGGGCGAGGGGGTTGGGTCTCTGTATCTTGAAGTATATCCTGAACGGGGGCGATGGGGATATGGGAGATGATCTTTTAGCTTCATGCATATAGCACTCATGGTATCGTTCTTTCGGTACGTCAACTGACACCCTCCAGACGGTCCGAGGTACCGCAGTTGGCTTCTTCATGGCAGGCACAGTCGCCGGACCAGCCATTGGTGAGTATATAGTCACTCCCTGCTGTCTCTGTCCGCTTCTCTAATGACAACAACAACCAGGCCCCTGCATCGGCGGCATCATCGTCACCTTCGCCAGCTGGCGTAACATCTACTGGGTGCAAGTCGCCATGACCGGCTTCGGGCTCGTGCTGGCCATCCTCTTCGTCCCGGAGCTGTCGTCGGTTGACGCCAAAAAATCCATCACCCTCGAGGAAAAAGCCCCTGCGCGCCGTTCTCCCTCCGACCAATTCAAGCACATCCTGCAGGCCTTCAACCCGATGCGCGTCTTCAAACTCTGGATCTATCCGAACATCTTCCTAGCTGTACGTCCATCTCCTGTCCTCTCAGAAACAATCCTAACAAAAGAAAAGGACCTCACCTGCGGCCTCCTCTCGACCTTCCAATACGCGATCCTCACCTCCGCCCGCTCCATCTTCAACCCGCGCTTCCACCTCTCCTCCGCTTTGGTCAGTGGCCTCTTCTACCTCGCCCCCGGCGCCGGGTTCCTGGTCGGCAGCATCGTCGGCGGCCGCCTCAGCGACCGCACCGTGAAGCGCTACATCGCGAAACGCAACGGCACGCGCCTCCCGCAGGACCGGCTGAACAGCGGCCTGATCACCCTGCTGGGGGTGCTCCCGGCCGGCGCGTTGGTGTATGGGTGGACCCTCCAGGAGGGCAAAGGCGGGATGGCGGTGCCGATCATCGCGGCGTTCTTTGGGGGCTGCGGCCTCATGGGCAGCTTCAATGGGCTGAACACCTACGCGGCCGAGGCGCTGCCGCACCGGCGGTCCGAGGTGATCAGTGGGAAGTACATCATCCAATATCTGTTTTCAGCGGGGAGTAGCGCCGCGGTGGATCCGCTGATCGGGGCCATTGGGGTTGGGTGGACGTTTACGATTTGTGAGTTCTCTTCTTTGAGGGGGGGGGGGGCGGGTTGGTTTTGGTGATAGGGTTGTTGCTGACTGTGGTGACTGTTTAGGCGTCTTCTTTTCGATCTTCGGGGGCGTGTTGGTGATGCTGATTACGAGGTGGGGGTTGGATATGCAGCGGTGGGTGCAGAGGAGGGTTGGGGCGGATCCGTGATTACTCCGAGTGGGTGATGAGGTTATGATTGATGATTGTTTATGATTTATTGGGTAATGTTTGTATGTTTGGAGGTGGAGATGAGATAGAGGGGTTGGTGGTGTTCTCCCAAGCATGAGGAGTGGTATAAAGAATAATATAGAGACTGCATATCGATCGTGATAGGATTGACTTAGCTTGTTCACCCTGAATAAGCAGGTTGAATGAGGGTCTAGCCGTTTGGTAAAAGGTAAGCATTGGTATGGTATGGTAGGATATACCATGAACAAGGTGTGGATGCTAAGAACGAGGATCTCTCCCCAGATTTTGACAAGGATCCGTATCACAGAATATGCAGTGGATGAAATGTTGGAAGCAGAGTAGGCAGGTCTCAGGGATCTTCATCATGACCAAAACTCTAGAAAGGGAATGTAGATTGTAGCATAGATGATGTTCATCTTTATGAATCGGGGTTTTACCACGGAATTGACGGAATTATAGCGACGACCATGGTCTGACCCGGCAAGTGGTGCCTTTAATGATCGCTGTGGTGATGGTGGTTCGTAATGTGGGGATCTATTTTTTGGGGGATTGGGCGGTATTCCCTCCGCAATCTGGCCTCCATCCGAAGCTCTCCGCGATCATGTCTCCCCTAGATCACTACACTAGTGCATCAGGTATCATTCCCAGAACCTCTACAGGTCAATGACTACTGGTCATCCCCTCATACCCCCCCTCATTCAGATACGTATCCACCTGCAGCATCCCCAGATCGAAATCACTCTGCGCCAGAAAGTCCTGCATCGTGGGTTCCATAAACGCCATCGCCGTCGTGAACCCCCCACTGCTGTCCCGGAGCTCCACGGGCAAGAACTCCTCGACCCCGGCCGCGGCGGCCGCCGGCCCACCATCCACCGTCGTCGACACCACCGCCGCAGTCGCCACCCCGGGCCCGATCGCCGCCGTCGCCGCCGCGGCCGCATTCTGGCTCCGCCGGCGGTCGCTCAGGTACCGCCCCAGACACTCGTGGACCACCTTGAGGTGCTGGTAGAACTCCGACGCCGCCAGGTTCCCGTTCTCGCTCATCGAGCGGAGCACCTCCAGCCCGGTCTCGAACGAGTTCATGTCGGCGGCGCTCCCCATCGGCGTGAAGCTGGACATGGCGAGGACCAGGGCGGACGAGAACAGGTAGTGCGCGTGGAAGTAGCCGAACGTGGGCATGGAGCCGTTGATCCACCGCGTCAGGATGATGGAGTGGGTGTGCCGGGCGGCGTGGACGCACGCCTCCCCCAGCGTAAGCACGGGCTGGGAGATCTCCTCCGACGCGGGCTCGCTGAGCTTGATGAGGATGTGGAGGAGGGTGGGGCGCGTGGTGATGATGACACACTGAGCTGCGAGTTAGGTAGATGCAACCCAAGACACCTCGGTGCACTGCGTACGTACCTGGTTGAAGGATAAATGCAACGATCCGACCGGTGTCCGACTCGTTTCCGGTTCCTCTTGGTTCAGACGTAGATGCTCCGGCAGCGTTTCCACCCAGTTCTTCAGCGCTTTCAACAACTTCTGCACGCGCTGCAGAAACGTTTCGCTGTACTTGCGTCGACTGTACAGTTTGGCGATCGTCTCGCCAACAATCCGCGCCAGACTGATGTTCGCCTTCAAGTATTCCGTGTCCGAGAACTGCTCCTCGTGCAAGGCGATCGGAGTGATCGTCGACGGCATGTCCAGATGGATATCATCGTCCAGGATCTGAGACGGCACTCCCATCTTCGAGCCCCACATGCGATCGAAGATGTAGATCGTCCACCAGATACGCACGCGGTGCTGGCGTTCCACCGGGTCGATCAGCTGCGATTCGGGAATGTTGTGGTTAAGACCAATGGTCAATCCCAGCCGCATCGCGCTGCCAATCAGCACGTAGGCTGAATGCCTCCGGTTCAGGTAGTAGGAGAACAAAGACTGGATCATTAGCAGAGTCCCCGCAGCCTGGATCGAATGCATACCAGCAACAAGAGCGTCTCCAAATGGGCGATGCTCGTCCGCTCCGGCAGCACCTGCACGAGGCTGAGCGCACGCGCGAAATACTTGGTCCCTGGCACCCGCGACCCCGAGGAGGATTCATTGCGCATGGAGTATGCCTCGCCAAAGGCGAAGAGCGCGAAGAACTTGCATTGGTGGACCTTGGCCTCGAAGTCGCCCGTCTGGTAGATCTCCTCGAGCTTCTCCGTCGTCGATTTGCGCAGGACCAGATGGTAAATGAACCCGATCTGCCGCAGGGCGATCTTCAGCAACAGCCGGGCCTGCTGCAGACTCGGCCAGCCAATCTCGCCCGCGGTGGCCGCACTGATGCTCTCGTCGTGGACGTACTGGGTGCGAGGGATGTGGGCGGTGGCGTTACTCCCCGTCAGGAAGCGCCGGAAGCGCGTCGCAAACGCGGTGCAGGCGGCCTCCCCAATGAAGATAGGCGGCGCGGAGGGATCGTAAGGATGGAACCAGGCGCGATCCCCGATTAAGGGATTGCGCACGTTGTTGGGATTCCCAGTTTCCAGGTCCGGGGCTTCTGCCGGCACTCGTGACGGCCCGCGCCCCGAGACGCCGCCCCCCTCTGGGTCCGCATCGGTCGGATGCTCCGGCGCTCGGGGCTGTTCGCGCAGACGCTGGTTCTCCGCTAGCAGGCGTTGCAAGAAGCTGCAATCATGCTGGCATTAGATCAAACCCTGTGTAAACTGGAAGCGTGAGATGTGATGTGATGGAGAGTCCTCCCTACCTTTCGCTTACTTTCACCTGCCGATCGCGAGGCGTGTACTCGCATTCATCGGCACAGCCAACCTGCCGGCATTTGAGACACGGCTGACCCCCTGAGCATTTAATCTTGTGCGAATGGCAGCGCTGGCATCTAGATTGGCTCATCAGCCGATTTGCTGGGATGCCATCTGCAAGGGGGGGGGAAGAGGAAGGGAAACATACGCGATGAATTTCGGCCGCTTGGAGATCTCGACCTCATCGGTCGTTCTGCTATGTTTTCTACGGTTCATCAGTCATGACGAGACAGAGGTAGTTGTCAAAAAAAGGAGTTAGAGGAATTTGAGATCGGTAGATGATCGTCATGTACGTGGTTGATAGTAGTTTTTTGAGTTCCAAGTTAGTACCGAGTAGTTCCTGCCAGTGTCCGGTTGGAAGGAGTTGAAGTTGAGTTCGGCCGGCAATCGGTGAATTCTGCCGACCTTCCGGCCGATCCCCGATTAGGCATGAAGGGCATTGGATGATGGATGGATGGATTTATGGATCGATGAATCAATGGAATGTTCGACTCCCGTCGGAAATGTACAATAGGTGAAGTTACTCGGCTTCCAACTTAGAATTAACTTTCAAGTATCCAGCTGCGCGTAGTACAGTCACCCCTTTGGGAATTCTGCAAGCTTTGTAACGGCCGTAAGTCGGGACTATTCGGTGATACTATTCAGTAAAACTGTGTGTGTATGTGTGTGTAAGTTATGTGATCTCCAGTCGCGTTGGCTGGCTGGCTGAACTTTTATCTTTTGTACTGTACCTGCTCTGTAGCAGCTCCAATATCTCGCCACCTTTGCAAGCACCCTCCCCCCCTCTACGATGGAGATGACTTGGTGGTGGTTGTGGTAATTGTTGATTGTGGTGGTTCCACCTGGCATTTCCCTCCCCCCCCCCCCCCGCAGTCCGTGTGATTGCCCAGTGCCTATCAAATGTGGTGTCCAGATGTTTGGCACTGCCCGTTCAGAGGCTCTCATCCCTGCACGGGAAACAACCCTTAACAACTTTGAAAAACCTAGTGAGTACTGACTCGCTCAAATTCTTGCTGCGCGACTCAAGGACGAATGACATGGGCTGCCTTGCTTATTTAACCAGTTAATCGGGTCGGTTATAACCCAATTGCGAGTCCAGCGGATCGTCCCAGCTGGAAACTTTCCATACCCACTCACAGCACGCTCGGGTTCTCAGCCCGCCCATCACAGTTGAAATCCCCATGTGGTCTGCTTGGGTGTTGTAGATCCGACCATCGGGTGAAGAGCTCCTTCTTCCGGCTTGAGTGGTGATCGTCTTCTTTCAAGTGTGCGGATTCCTCTTCCGCTACGCTAGTAGACGGGTTTGGAATTGACCTGGTAACTTACTGAATAGTACCGAGTAGCAGATTCGGCCGATTCTCCCATGTCAATCGCCGCGTTAATGAATGCTCGGCCAGCGGGAAAATCCCTGGTTCTATCGGCGGGGGTGCTGCAACAAAATCAAGGCAGTCGTCGCAGATGACAAGCAACAATGGAATTGGCTCAATAGGAGAGGGGAAGGGAAGAGCCGGGATTTCATCCTCTGGATTCTTTCCTGGTCGCAATGGGGGGGTCTCTTTTATTTCGATCCCGAGAAGCAAAACAGCAGAGAGGAAGAATGCCACAATCGCTTAAAATCAATTTTCCTAGGCACTGGAAAGGGTAACCAGCCTCTCCAGCTGAGCACTAGAGAGAATGAGCAAACGTCGAAGCTTCAAAGGCCCTGACAATCGTGGGTTCTGACCAATGGAGGAGGATCGGCGACGTGTTCGAGCTGGTGAGGATCAATTCAAGTTGAAAAATGCAGATTTGCAGGCCTCGCTTTCGACGAGGTTCGTATTTCTCGACCTCCAACCGGACGGCAAGAACTCTCTCTCTCTCTCCTGTCTTTCTCTCCGTCTCCCTCCCACCACTCACTCTCTCCTTCTTATCCTTCCTGTTCGGCCCGGCTTGGGTACCCCAATTCTCTCTCCAGTTCCCTCATCCCTCGATCCCCTCGCATCCACTTGTCTCCATTCAACTTTCAGTTCAGGCACTTTAATGGGGAACCACGAAACCACAATAGGGAAACTCCAGGAGACTCTATGAGAAAGGCCCCGCCCAGACGTGGGTGAGTGTGATTGATTAGTCCCATATGTGTGGGGGTACCGTGACAATCATGGATGGAGTCTCCGCGGAATTCTTTTCCACGCCAAGTCAATCTTCCGCCAACATCAATCCCATCCATCTATGGTCAAGCGCACACCTGCTGGAAAGTAGATGCAAGAACCCGTCCCCCCCAAACAAGAGAGGTCGAAGAAACCAATATCATGGCTAGCAATAGCTCGAAAGCCCACGCTAACTATCGCAGCATGAGAGGAGAACCAATGTGGCCCCCGCGCACAACGTGGCTGTCTGATGATGGCCGCGCAGGGCCCAGGCTTTTCTCACCTGTGTGAATTGGGCAGGACTGTCTCCCTCCCCTCCCGTTCGTCTTCTGCTTCCTCTCTCCCTTGTTCTCCTGTCACTCCTTGCCACTTCTTCTGTTAATCAATCCTGTCTCTGCTTGCCTGGCAACGCTGACAAGAATTCAATCATTCTCATCAACTTCAGTTTCGTCTAGGTGCGGATGCCCACCTACAGGAGATCAGGGGTGTGCGGGCTGGTTCCCGCGTCGCCATGAGACACTCGGGGGAGTGCGTTTCTTCTCCAGGCTAGCCGTTGGCACAAGGGGCATGTTCAGGTATGCACTTCAATTGTTATTCAGAGTCATCTCTCCTCTATGGTCCTGACCTCTGATTAACGTGCGTCAATCTGCAGTTTCCACCGGTCGGGCGGGGCAACTGGCTCACTATCGCCAGTCAGGCCATTTTCATCAACCAGGCCCGAGCCCGTATTCGAAACCTGAACACACGGGGTGACGGTCTGTTCGAAACGTCCTCAGTGGAAGGGTGTCAAAGTCACAAGATCACCGAGCTTTCCCGGGAGCCATGGTTGAAGGAGAGGAGGCGACGGCAACAAGCACGGTCAAAACTTAGTTCGCTACACCTCAGAGTGTCGACTCATCATCAGTTCTATTCAATTCTCCTGGTGTCCTGATCTCTCGCAAAATCGTCGTTAGGATCCTTTGCGCATCACAAAAAAGCCCCTGACTTACATGTTTCGTGACCCATGTGATCCCTTGGCTGGCCTTGCCCGTCATTTGTCACCCTCCGAAGTATGGTTAGTTATAGGGAATTGACACAATTAGATCGGATTCACTGGACTATGAGACCCTCCGGGTTGATAAGATCTGCTCCGCTAAGTCCTCTCATGATTGTTGACGATCGACTTTGCATTGACGGAAAGTGTTGGGGAGCCTCACGATAGCATCACACTTCAGAAAGCTAAAACGTCCTGTGACAGTTTGGGCTTTATGTTATATTCTTGATTTTCACAACACAAAAGTCGTGGGCTTCAAGCGAGCTCAACCACCTGCCATGGTCCCATTGACCATTGAGACGACGTAAGATATAACGAGCCCCGAGCAACGTGCCGCTGGCTCACGAGAAGACCAAGAAAAGTGCACATGCGTTATAAGTCGGTGTCCCCTCGAGAAAGCAGGCCTCCGCAGCACGTATATTCATATCACGACTTGTTCAGATGTTCGGATCATGCGTACGAGGTGATGATGTGTCTGGTCTGTCACAAAACGGTAGACGGGTCGGGTCAGTTGGGCTATCGGTGGCTCTCGGCTCGAAAGAAGCGACCATCAGCACACGGCTCTTCCGCTCTTTCAAATAACGACAGTCGCATATCTGGGGAAGTGGACAGGCTTGTTGTGGGAGCTGTGACGTGGCCGCACCGGCTCTTTTCTCTGCTCAGCGTGACTGATGAAAACAAATTAGTACCCGAGCATCGGTTTGCAACATAGGCAAGACTTTCTCAATAACAGAGGTGGAACATGGAAAATAAGGAGAGGTGTATACCAGCGAGCGAACGGAGGCTCTCATCCTGTTACCTGCTCACATGGGGCAGAATGACCGCGACAAAATGAGCGTTGCTGTCTCAAGGGTATCAACACACTGTCCCTTCAACGCTGCCAGCCTACGCCATCGATTTCATCATCTTCCGCAGTCTCAACGGTCTGCGTGAAGATTCTGCCCTCATAGCCACGCCGCTGGTTTGTTGGAATGATGGGTTATCTCCCTCTGGATGCCCCTTGTTGTCCTGTTCGCCACGAGACACTGATAGCCAACGGAATCTTTGCTGGATATTATCCCCGCCACCAATTCGAACACCAAAAACCTCGAGGGTATAGTGCCAGAAGCCGGTGGGTACAGGTGGCGTCGGGAAAAAAAACATTCATCGAATCTGATATCCGAGATGTTCAGCTGTATCTATTGAGTACTGGGACGGTTTTGCAATGCTGTCTGCGCGAGACAGCGGGTTGTCCTTTGATCTTGGCATAATTGGAGCGAGCCCCTCTGCAGGACTAAGAGACAATTCACATCCGACCAGGCTTCTGTTGTGCAAAGAAGGGCCTCGAATCCACAGGTCGCTGAAGGTCACAAAGAGATTAGGTGTCGGAATAAGGAGAGATCGACTTGCTTTCCAACAACCATCAGTCGTATATCTTGACTCCAAATCGGAGACGATCGAGATGGCGGCCTCTCTAATCTGTTTTCCCCTCTTCATTTCTCGCTTTCTTTTTTCTCTGGCTCTTGCAGCAATGTCGAATTGTCGACCCCGCTTGTTATATCAATGGGTTTTCTTTTCTTTCCTTTTTTTTTTCTTCAAATTTTTGTCATTCATTTCTGATGAATTTTGCCTCCTACGATTGCAGGGGGGAAATCGGGGGTTACCACGGTATACAACCCTTGGTTACGGTGCCAAACAATGGTGCTCGGGAGGCGCGAGCCGATTTCCGCCCAACTGTGGCAAGTACGCCCACCCGGCAGTCGTCTCCAGCCTACCACACTTCACCTTGGCTGGGTTCTGGGTCTCTTTCGACCAACAAGAGACCAGTGCTTTGTACCGGACGCTTTGTTACACCACCACCCCCAAAACAGCTTTGTTCCTATTGTTTGCCCCTGGCCTATAGTCCGTTTTTATACTTCAGTTTTGCCGGGTGTCATTCGCACTATCGTTACCGCCAGGTTGCTAGGTCGCTGGGTTCGTCGGACTGTGTGTTATTGAGGGCCGAGACGAAGGGGCCGTGGTGGGATTCCCGGCTCGTGCTTGACCATGAGTGACAACAGCCGTCCCCCTCATTTCCCTTTCCCTTCTCAGACTCCATCTTCGTCATCGGATTTGCTGGAAAGTGATTCCCAGTTTAGTCACCTGGGTACCTTGCTGAATCGCCAGCAACCTCATGGCCTTCCCGGCTCCTACGAAGTGGTGTATTCTGGCTTCTCTGAGAACCCATCGACTGGCTCGCAGCTCATCGAATGCGATCGCTTCGGAAGGGTGCGTATTCCTAGGTCGGCCACATCGACTGCCTGGACCAGTAGCGGACGTGTTAGTCGAGCCTGCGAGAACTGTCGCGATCAGAAGGCCAAATGTAGTGGTCACCGCCCGACGTGTCAACGGTGCCAGGAAGCGGGCATCCGCTGCTCCTACGGTGACCGGAAGCGAGAAAAGGTGGCCAAGTGAGCGTTCCCAAACCCTGATGCAAACATTTCTAGAGTGTCTCTAACTTCGTGTGCACTAGGCAGCTTAATGACCTGACAACCCAGGTTAAGGCATATGAGGATCTATTACGAGAGCTATCGCCCAGGCTGGACTCGGAAGCGGCGAGGCAAGTCGAGCAGATTTTAACTGAAGTAAGGCTCTTTCCATTACATTCAATGCATGGCTCCGTTTACCATCTTCATTGCCCACGTGGTCTTCTTCCCTGATCGGATATGGTTTTAGAGTTGTATTGACAGGATAAACACAGTCAAACATCGATGAGGACCTGCCTGCTGACCCTCAGGTAACAACGTCTGCATCAACAGCGCCAGTCACGAATGATGCGTCAGGGTCCAGTGTGACCCCGGCTCTCACGATAGGTGCCCTGGACTACATTAGTGAAGATTTCGACCGACAGGCCATGGGGTTCGTGGGTGAACACTCTGAAATCGCATGGCTGTACAGATTGAAGCGACTCATACGGCGATCGAGCCCTGCTACAGAGAACCATGGCGACTCTATTGCTTCCGCAAGCTTTTACTTGGACGATTCAGAGATCCCTGTCATGAAAGATGTGGACCCAATCAAACGGCCCCCTCTTGCAATTGCTAAGCAGCTCCTGGACACCTACTTCACAGTCGTGCATGCATCCTTCCCGATAGTTCGCAGATCGTTCATCATGAGACAAACTACACTCTACTACAATTCTCCTTCCGTTAGGCCTGGGGTTGGGCCTGGAAGGAAGTGGCTAGCCATGCTCAATCTGATCTTCGCGATTGCCGCCAAATACACCCACACTCAATCCAGTGACGCTGAAGAGTGGCCTGATGACAGTGCTGTTTACTTCGCACGAGCACAGAAACTAGGCGTGATGGGAACGGTCTTATTAGAACATCCTGATTCGCAGCAGGTGCAGGTGGAGGGATTAACATCCTTTTACCTTCTGTCCATTGGGCAAGTGAATCGGTATTAACCTCCCTTGGTTTCCCCTCTGGTGTCATTCATTTGTTTTCGATTGCTCGCTTTCTTGTTCATTCAACCCCTGCACATGATTGGCGTACAGTGGTAGTCTAATCGTGTGTGGCTCAGATCCTGGAAACTTTGTGGTTACGCCATCCGTTCGGCTTTAACCCTGGGATTCCACCTTCGAAACGAAAGCGACATCAGGAACGTCATGAAAGAAACGAAATACGCTGTCTGGTGGTCTCTTTATTTGCTCGATTGCTCGCTTTGTGTTATGACTGGTCGCCCGCCTAGTATCAACGACCGATTCTGCACAACACCACTGCCAGTGCCCTTCACAGAAGAAGAGTTCGACGATAAGGAACAGCTGATCCTCCTTCCCGAAGTTCGGAATGCTCTCGTGAAATCTCTATGCCCCGGAAACCCACAGATTGTCGATGATAAAGGCTCACCTGAAGCCTCCGGCGCCCAAGTGCCCGACCAGGGTAACAAGAGCGAACAGGATGTGGCTAATATCCTTGAGTCTCTAACCTCGATGCCCAATTCTGCCCTTTTCTTCCTCTATATCGTCGATTTAGCCGCCATTATGCATGAATCCGTTGAAGTTCTGTATGCTCCAGGGGCAGCTCGCAAGCCATTGCACGAGATCGAGGGAGCCATCTCTGCTTTGAACAGCAAGGTCGATGCTTGGCTTGCGAGACTCCCAGCGGCATTTCACTTGTCGCAGGGAACGAAGGCATTTCAGAGGGAGCGGACAAACTTGGCATTTCGCTTCTACAGTGCCAAGATTCTTATAACCCAGCCTTGCCTCAATCACCTTTCCCAAGCGACCGACGTCAATGAACAATCGGGAAGTTTCTGTGAGATGATGGCGATGATGTGTGTGGAGTCGGCAGACCAGATGCTCGATCTGTTGCCTGATGCACCCGATCTTGCTTGGGTCTACCGGGTCTCTCCTTGCTGGTATCTTTTGCATTACCTAATGCAGTCGACTACAATCCTGCTCTATGCGTTACTGCTTGTGGAGAAGCCAGGAAGCGTTGAATATCGGAAATTTCTTGAGCGATTAGAAAAGTCAGGCCGTTGGCTGACGGAGATGTCTCTGGAAGATCCGTCTGCTGAGCGGGCTTGGCTCGTGTGCGGAGAACTGATTTCCGAGAATGTCCCTGAACTCGAAACTGAGATTGGTGCTGATTCTAGATCGCAACTGACTGAGCGTCCTATGGTCGGCTTGCCTGCTGCAAAACTCCGTCCGTCTGACTGACTTTGCCGGTGGCCACTAGTGCTATCTTGGTTTCAGTGTGCCGAAAAGGACCAGAGAAAACCGATTGCTCCAAGGAGACTCTATTCCCCACATCCTCTATTGGTCCTGCGGCTTCGGCTCTGCAACGGGATCACTTTTCTTTTTCATAGTTGATTCAATTGCACCCTAACCCCTACATATACCCCCTCATAGAATTGGACAAGGTCTCATATGGTCAGTTGATCTGATTTTGAGCCTTTGAATGCGTGCCGGGAAGGAAATCGTGAGAGCAGATATACGATGCGCTTGCGGAGCCTACCGGTCTGTGCTTGTTGATGGTTCCTCTTTATCATCTGAGCAGAAAGCAAACACTCACTATAAAGCCCCTGACGTCTTATTCCAGAGTACAGTAATTAGACAGACATCAGATGATCAGTCACATCCAGATGCGGGAAGGTCCATCCCGGAATCCCTTTGACTAGATCCCAGCAGCGCGGATTGGGTTTCAGACGGTCCCAGCGATGTGGGTTGCTGGCCCATGCAAAGCAGAGTCTTGCTTCTTAGCTCTCATTCTTGGCCGACCATTGCCCCACGGTTCAATCACATCCCTTGGATTGAGTCCCGTCCTTGCTGGGTCATGTCTAACTAGCTCCATTCGGTAATGTGGCCCTTGAGTGGTGCTTGGTTGCTAATGAAATCAATCATTTAGCACCTTCATTGAGTCGTGCTCAATGTCGACCCCGTAAGTCTACGGATTTCTTTTCCCTTTGAGAGGCGGTAAGAAAAAAAGCGCAGTCACCAAGTTAAAACTCCGCGGAGATGTGCTGCCATGGCTTATGCACGGGGCCAGCGCCTGCATAGCTAATCCGATGCCTTATTGCTTGCCTTTCAGTCCAACGGTGGGCCCGATCTCACCCAGCTTGTACCATTTGATTTGCTGGCAGTCAAATCCGTGGCAGCGGAAAGCCCATTCTAGTGGAATAGTTAATTGAACACTAGATTGCTTTTGGGCTGATAGTCCGTCGCCATTGGGAGAACGCGCATCTTGCGCCGTGGCTGATCCACGGTTGTAGCCGACGTCGGCCCTGGACCGGAGCTCCTGTTTTGACGGATCCACGCTATCGAGTCGAGTCTGGTGCATAATAACTACGCATCGTCCCGCTTACCAAAATATTCAGTTGATCGGTACTTACGCGGAATTACTACGTATCAGGAATCCACGATCCTGAATGATGCGGGGCTCGAGGCACGGACTGATGAGTGAAGCTGGAGTCTCAAGAGGAATGCAGGGAGGGAAGCCTACAGAGGCATAACTTATCTGCCTTTCAGCAAGATACCCAACAAAAACCAATCAGAATCTTAGAGTCGTTGCCTTCGTCCCAGGCTCCCTGGTATGCCTTCATAGCAGATTGCACTGATGGGCAGATCAAGATGACACCGCACCTTGACGGCGAGCGCTACGCATGAGTAATGTACGTATCTGATTTGGTCTACGGAAAATTCCATTGTCGGCATTCTTCGAGCTGGGCCCAGGATTGTGTTTCCGGTAGCCCGATGATCCTCTTCTCTCAGGCTTCAGCCCTTGAGCGACAGATCTGGCTTTGACCCACACATGGCACTGTTAAACTACTGCCTCTGACTTTGCTAACTACAGAGGATCGTGGCAGAACAGCCAAATCAGTTCGATCGACTGGTATGTTTTCACAGTAGCTGTATCCCACTACTATAGGCATGCTTGCATCTGTTTCATGATGGAGGAAAGTCATCTCGTTCATTTACTGCAGATTCCCGCCTTGGGCCTTTCTTCATTTTGCCAGCAACCTAGTCTGAGACTTTCCCACTTAAAGACATCGAACCTTCGAATCTGAATCCGCTTTGGACGGACGAAACCCATCACCCCAATCGACTAAAACGGAAGGAGTCTATTTTATTGAAATGTGGAGGAGCGCGAAAAATTTGCAGATCGTCTAACCACCCCTCCCCTCCCCCTTTCGATCCTCCCCAGAATTGTCGCATTGGAGCAGCCATCTATTGGCGGTTGAGGGACTTAAGGCCATTCTGGCGAAAATCTTCAATCGGGCTGTAAGCGAGATCCTGGAGTGTGTAGATGCAAATTGTGATTTGCCACACTGGGTATGATCCCGGCTCCTGCCGCAATGGCGACCTTCCATCCAGAGTCCAGATCTCAGCCTCGCTCCCAGTCGGAGGTCTTGATTCCTCCGGAGAGATATTCCGGATCTGAAGGTTCACACTGTGTGGTTTGACAATGTGAGTTGGAAAATATTGGTGCTGCTTGATGGCCCACCCTTCCTCTCGGTAGCTTACCTGCATTGGGCAGGACTTGCGGTCCTGGACTGCATCATTCATTCTATCGTGCCATATTCTGATAAGCTGTGATGGGGCCCAACAGTCCAATCAGTGGCTTTCATCAGAAATAGGCGATCGCATCATCGCCGGTCTGTTCTGTTCAGCACATTGACTGAGCACCTGATGGAGATTTTGTCGAGTCGAACGAATAGCTGGAGTGTTGGGATAGCCAGTCTGGTGGCAATTTTAAAAAAAAAAAAAGAAAAGAAAAGAAAGAGAAAAGACCATCGACAAGTCAACGTACAGTACGGAGTAGCCTCTCACTTATCACATCATGATGAATCATAGTCTCCATAATCCCAGCGATCGACACTGGGCCGATGGCTATAGTTATTTCTGCCTGGGGCACCGGGGCAACAATCATGATTATGTAAAAGCTGATGTACTCATGAAATGGTCAGCCACCCCCCGGCCACATTGACCGCCTGCCGAAAGTGGCTGGACGGAGATGATAACTGCACTCACCACCTGCTCGGTCCCATCGAGTCCACTGAATTCGGTAACGTACTTCCATTGCAGTGACAGAATCCATCCAGCCCACCTGGACCCTGGGGCACCCAGTAAGGCTCATTGCCTCTACGCCTCATCGTTTCTGAATTTATCGATCTAAGATGATGCGATAATAACCGCCCAGATCATGTCTATACGAGGGCCCATGAAGCGCTCACATCTGAGACAAGTGAGCGCCGCCAGTATAGAGACCCTTTCTACTGCCCGGTCGTTGGAGGCCCCCCATGCTGTTCCCCCAGAGCAGCAGTCATCAATCCTAGATGAAAGGACGATCCGCTTAGTCTCTGCCAGTCTAGATCGTCGACAATGCTCTCTCTGGGTTCATGATGAGACCTTCTCCAAGGAAGAGATCCTGTTCAACCAGGCCGCCTTCAGCGACACCGGGGCGCAGATCGGCGATGTGATCGAGATCCTGCCCGTTCGGTTCAACGGCGATGCTACGCATACCTTCAAGGCGGATCTCGGGGCCAGGTCGTCACGGGACGTTCACGTTGAGCCCAACCCGACACTCCACCCGGACCCCATGTCCAAATTCAAGACCCCGTTACAGGGTCGATGTCTCTTCGTCGTCAGGCCCCTGCCGCAGGAAATCAAAGCACGGCATCCCAAGCTTGAACTCTCTGTAACTAGTGCCGTTGCCAACATCTTCGGCTTTAAGAACCGGACCACTGTTCATATCTCGATCGTGGAGCGCGCGCACTGTTCCGCCTCTCATGTAGACATCTCCTTCCGCGATCAGTACCTGGTCCGCTCGGACATGTGGCGGCTGGTCATGTCCGAGCTGGCGGATAAGATCGTCTACAAGGGCCAGAAGATCGTCTTCATGGGTAGCATCAAGGCGACCGTAAAGAATATCTTCATCCGCGGCAAGAAGGTCCTCTCGGGCTTCTTCTCCCCCCAGACCATCCCCGTCTTCCGCAGCGAGTCGGCCAAGTATGTCCTGTTCATCCAGATGTCGCGGGAGATGTGGGACTTTGATTCCGAGGGCACGGGCGATATTTTGTTCAGCAGGGTCATCAACGGCTTCCTTCCGGAGCTCTTCAAGCGTTGGGCCAATTCCGACGCAAGGCATCTGGTTACCATTGTGCTGTTCACCCGCGTGGAGTACGATGCGACGGCGATAGGCCCTGCGTCTAATCTCAACCTGGACAGCTGGAAGAGTGACTTCACGACCAATGCAGCTCCGACCCGAGATTTTTACCGCGTGGTCGTCAACGATATGGCTAGTGGTCATTGGACGGCGATCTTAGATGAGCTGAAGAAGGATTTTAGAACTTTCTTGAGGGATGTCTCTATCCTCAAGCCACCGGAAGAGATGCAGACGCCCACGGTTGATGGCATCAGGGTCGCCCCCAAAGCTCAGTCTGCAACCATCGCAGGACGGCCCAGCACTGCTCTGCGCGGCAATATCTTGGAAGCGATTCACCTTGCGTCCTCTCACCTGGCTTATGATCACATCGATCGTGACATGCTTCACACGGGAACGTCGATCATCGTGATCACCCCTGGAAGCGGTGTTTTTGAGGTCTCCTACGAGTCGCTGGCTTCGACGACGGAGGCTCTCACCAACCGCGGTATCGCCATTGACTTGGTCTGTCTGAGCCCCATGCCTCTTCACTCAGTGCCTTTGTTCAAATACCGCGAGCCGGTGAAGCGACCCCAGACGGCCACGTACGGAGGAGACATTCGGAATGGAGGCTATTCTCCAGAGGCTCGTCCATCCTTCGCAAGCTTCGCTAGTCGCACGTCACATCTCTCGCCCAAGTCGGTCATGCATGGCTCGTATCCTGGGATGAGTAGCCGGCAGCCATGGTCTTCCCATGCGAACAATTGGAACTACGGAATCCCTCACTGGCTCGATATCTCATACTGGAATCCTGACACTTACCGAGAGGCTCGACGGATTCTAAAGAAAGATCCGAATGCGCCAATCCCTTTCACTGTCACCAAACAATCGAAATTGTTCGTGCCCCGTGTGCGGATGTACGAGATTCAGATGATGGGTGTTATGGAGAGCGAGCAGTCAAACATTTCCATCCCTTACCTGCTCGAAGGACAGGGAGTCACCAGAGGAGCTAGTCCCGCGACCGGCCTGAGCCCTTCAAGCATAAGTCCATCGAAGACACCCTTGAAGCGTAACTCCCCATTCAGATACCAGCTTAGTGACAGTCTGCGGCCGGAGCCTTTTCTCCAGAACATGTCTCATTCCAAGGATGCCATTCTTGCAAAGACGAAGAAGTCTTCGAACTCGGTCATTGCTTGGATGGACAATTATGACGACGGTGTGTTCCATGCTTTGCCAAAGCGTTCTCAGCCTCGCAGGTCTGCGAAGAAAAAGCGAACCAGTGAACCCGAAGTGCAAGTCTCCAATGCTCACGAACGGCTTTCCGCTCGATCCGTGACTCGATTGCGCGAGAACGAGAGCAATGCCAACGAACGCCCACATTCCGTCAGTTCGGCTCCTCGGAAAATTGAGCCGTCACGCACCGTGCAGAAGAGTCTGGTTTCGACCAAGGCTGCTTCGCCCAACAAGCCGGCTCTCAAGCCAACTTCTGCTACGAGAGTGCCCCGGATATCGCGGACGATCAGTTTCGCCTTGCGGGGGCTCACGTCCATCGCACCGAGGGCCCAGGCAAGTACGGAAATCCATGTGGAACATGCCAGAGGTCAGCCGACGCAGAATGCAAAAAAGGTCTCCGGAATGCTTGCAGATTCGAGGAGCGTTGAATCCTTGAGCACGTCCGATTCAGCGTCCACGAGAACCGTGATCGATTTGTCCACAACGTCTAGCACACCGAACACACCTCAAAAGTCCTCGCAAGGCTCCACAGCTACACCAACGAAGCCAATCTCGATCAAGGTTCCGCAGAAGCAGCCCTCTGAAGATGCCGAGCAACCGGATCGCTCCGTGGTTCCCGAGTCTTACTCGACCACGACCACAGAGATTCCGATGATCGATGACTCGCGCCACGAGAGTCGGGTTCGGAGATCCAATCCTCGGGTCACGGTGACTGGGAATGGAGGCTTGCGCGATATTTCTTCGAAAAGCCCTCACAACACGGCATTGGCCCCTTGGGTCCGTTCTATCAATCCGTGCAACACCTCGAAGGAGGTTATGCGGGAGACCAGCTGGTTTGGGCGCTGGCAGCATGCCTACCCCAGACCTCCCCATGTGGCCGTCGTCAAATGGAAAAGTTTGAAGTCCCCTGCCATTCTACCTCTAACTACGGAAGAATTCCCCACCGCGAAGGAGCTGGCCTCGGACTACTTCCAGACCCCGTATCGTGTCTTCCCGAATGAAGATGCGGAAGGTATCGAGCCTCCCAAAACACGAGGTGTGCTCCTTCGCGAGATGATCTCCTTGCGTCTCTCTCATGGCTTTCAGATCGTGGTTGGCAAAGCTGTTGTAGAAGCCTCTGGGCAGTATGCTCTGGAATCACCCAATGTATTTGACACGCGTGGGCTGGAAAGAGATGGTGCTACTGTGTTTCTATCTAAGGGCAACACCATTCATCGATTGATCTGTGTGGAAGGCGCGGAAATTGAAGTGACGCGCTATACCCATCGCAACTCCTCCATTCTTGCCTCGGAACAGTTTGATGACTTCAGCATGTACTCGCCGGCGATGCGGACGATCTTGAGCCCGCAGTACGAGGTGAAGAACATCCGACTCGATTCGAAGCTCGAGGAATACAACTGGAACTACGCCGACAACTACGTGGCTGGGCATCGAGACTATCTCTTTAACCCATCCCAGCAGCTCCACTTCTGGCGCGTGCGCTATGTCTTGATTCCAATGCATTTGCACGTGAATTCCCGCCGTCACATTCAGACTTTCAACGAAGACAACGAAGAGGAGATTCACCTTCTTGGTATCAACCAATTGACACGGATCTGGCAGCGCCACAAGTACATCCCACCGGAGGAGAAGCTTTTCAATGCTTCGAATGGCAAAAAGGCCGAGAATCCGCTCAACATTATCTACAACACGCAGAATTCGTCGGAGGTTGTCGCCGCGGAGTTGGACCGGATGCAACTGACCGACCCCAGCTTGGACAGTGCGCCTGCCCAGCTGTTGCCTGAGTCTGAGCAGTTTGAGCGCTCCAGCATCACCTTGTCCACGTTGGCACAGGCCATTCAGGGCGAGAAAGGTATACGGATGGAGGATCGACGGTGGCATTGGCGCCTGCACTACAGCTGCTTTATCGGATTCGAACTCACCACCTGGCTGATTCAGACTTTCCGCGATATCGACACCCGAGAGGAAGCGGTGGACTTCGGCAACGAACTGCTGAAGCACGGACTCTTCCATCACGTCGAACGGAGACACAATTTCCGCGACGGGAACTATTTCTATCAGCTCTCGAGCGAATATCGGCCGCATCGTCCGGAGTCGCGAGGCGGCTGGTTCCCTCAGATGCGGCCGGATAAGGCGACCCCCTCGACTCCTGCGGCCGATCACTCGAGCAATCATTCCCGCGCGGAGTCGCGATCCGAGTCTCGATCCGAGTCCCGGTCCGAGAGTGTGGATGACTCCATGCCTCAGGTGCCCAACACGCCGTCCAGAGCCAAGAATAAAGCTACGATCATGCTATCGAAGAAGATGCAGTACGACGTGGACCCGCGTCGACGATCGAACCGCCCTGAGGTCATCGATCTTCACTACGACCGTCTGCATAACCCGGACAACTGCTTCCACATCGAACTCAGCTGGATGGGCACGACGGCCAAACTGATCGAGGACACGGTGCTGTCGTGGGCGGCGACCGCGGAGAAGTTCGGCCTGAAGCTCGTGCAGGTGCCCATTGCTGAGGCGTCTGCGATCGACCAGACGCAGCCCTTCCGCAAGCCCTTCCGCGTGCAACTCAAGGTGCCGCCCCCGCGCGGGCCGGTCCCCGTGCCCTACAACCCCAACCCCTCGGCGCCCGTCTCGGCTCAGAACCTCAATCCGGATCCCCTCTACTTCCAGAAGGCCCTGCTGCGCAAGTTCGACTTTGTCCTCGACTTCGAGGCCCGGTCGGCGTTCCCCGCCGACGTCGAGGTCTCCTACTCCTGGGGCATCCCGGACTACCGCTACCCGCAGTTCATTCACCGCTCGGGCAGTTTGCTGGCCCAGATCACCGACGAGGGCGAATTCTTGTTCCTGGCCAACCGGCTGGTGAGCACGCGCAGCACCGCGAGCCGCGACATGCCGCGCCTGGAGCGCATGGAGCGCGCGGAGCAGTACCGGGCACGCGCCGGCACGTACGACCCGGTTGCTGCGGACCGCGTCTCCTCGACCTCCTCCCCGCGTCTCTCGCCGATGGTCCGCCCAATTTATGATCTCACCGGTGGTAGTGGCAGCATCAATACCGCCGGCGGCAGCAGCAACACCACCAGTAATTCCAGCGCTGTGAATAATCCCAAAGACAGTGCCAACCTCCCCCTCGTCGCTCCGCCCGGCCAACACCCCAGCATCGACTCCTCGAACCTCTACCGCGCGCCCGAGCACATCCTGAACGGAATCGTGGACTTCTGCAATGATCCCATCCGTCTGCAGCAGTTCTATAAGGAGTCGCACGCGCGCCCGGTCTCGACGCGCGTCACGCCCTCGAACCCGCCGACCAAGATGACGGATATCCCTTCGCTGGAGCTGCCGGATAGTGTCGTGGGCCATCCGCAGCATACGCTGCTGCCGGCGTTGCCGCAGCGGATCCATTCCAGTGCGGTGCTGATGAATCCGTCGACGGAGGCGCGGGCGCGCTCGCGGGACGAGGGGAGTAATCTTGTGCGGGGGAGTCCGCGGAGTGGGAGTTTGAGGCCGTTGATGTGATCCGATTCGAGGAAGAAGTCAAGAGGTTTGAGGCAGGGTTGCTTATGAAGACCGCGGGGTGATTGTCGATGAGTCAGTTGTGTATGTGTATGTGTAGTGGTCGTGGACGGATACCCCTTTAGCCATGTAATAAATCCTAATGAACAATCGTATGAGTATCTATCTATCTTACTTCGCCTCTCAGGGCCTCGCAACACCCACTCGCAGTTGTGTATAGCGGTCTCAAACTGCTGCATCCCTTGTCCACCACTGCACCATGAAACAGCCGGACAACCACAATCCAAACACAAACAATCTACCACAACCTACTTGAGTCAAACCCACACACATAGCGCCCCTCACTGAATAACCGTAACCTTGACCCCCTCGACATCAGCCTTCACCACACCACCCTCCTCCTTCCTCACCCTCACAACCTTCCGCACCTCATGCGCCCTCACCGGATCAACAACCTCCACCTCGACCACCCCTTGAAGATCGCCATTAACCAACACCTCCAACCCACTCAACGGGTCATCCTCCGGCTTCGTCAGCTGGAAGTTCACCGGCACGACCGCCCCGGGCCTAATCAACAACGGCAGGGTCTCGAACCCATGGGTCTCGGTATACCACCTGCCGCCGAGATACTTTCTGCCGTGATCAAACCAACTCACCCACTCCCCTTGACCCTCTGGAACATAAAACTCCACGACCCCATCCTTACTAAACACCGGCGCGACCAGCAGATCCCCGCCAAGCATATACACCGTATCCACGGTCCAGGCGTTCCGATCGTGCGGGAACTCCAGCAGGAGGGGCCGCATGACGGGGGTGCCGCGGCGCGCGCCCTCCAGCGCACTCCGCAGCAGATACGGGGTGAGGGCGATCTTCCGCTTGACGCAGTCGCGCAGCACGACGGAGCAATCCTCGCCGTAGATCCACGGCACGCGGAACGAGTGGCTCCCGTGCAGCCGGGAGTGCGTGGACAGCAGGCCGAACTGCACCCAGCGCTTGTACACGTCCGGCGGCGGGGTGCCCTCGAAGCCGCCGATGTCGGAGGCCCAGAAGATGAAGCCACTGAGACTCAAGGAGAGGCAGCCGCGCAGCGACTCGGCCATCGCTTCGTAGGTGCTTTCGCAGTCGCCGCCCCAGTGGATCGGGAACTTCTGGCCGCCCGCCGCGGTGGAGCGGGCGAAGAGGACGGCGCCGGACTTGTTGGGGCTGTGGGCGTTGTCCGGGTGGTGGTGGAGGAGGGTCGTGTAGCAGAGCTCGTTGAAGGCCAGGGTGTAGTAGTTGTGCATGCGGGTGGGGTCGACGCTGCCGTCGAAGTAGGTCACGTTGCGGTAGGGGATGCGTTCGCCGAAGTCCGTCTTGAAGCTGTCCACCCCCAGCTCGAGGAGGCGGCGGAGGTGCGTCTGGAACCAGGTCCGCGCGGAAGGGTTCGTGAAGTCCACGATCGCCATGCCCGCTTGCCAGTAGTCCCATTGCCAGACTGTGCCGTCGGTTCGCTGGGGGGTGTTTTAGTGAGGGGGTAAACGGGGGGGGAGGTAGCCAGCGGGCGGCTTACCTTGATGAAGTATCCTTTCTCTTTACCCTCCTTGAACAGTGGCGACGCCTGTCCCACGTACGGGTTGAGCCAGACACTAATCCGCAGTCCGCGCTCCTTCAGCCGCTTGATATACCCCGCGGCGTCCGGGAACATGGCCGAGTCGAACTCGAAGTCGCACCACTGGTAGGACTTCATCCAGAAGCAGTCGAAGTGGAAGACACCCAGCGGGATCTCGCGGTCCCGGAACCCATCCAGGAAGCCGGTGACGGTCTGTTCGTCGTAGTTGGTCGTGAAGCCTGCACATGGGGCACACGGCACACAGTAACATCAGCATTGGCATCTCACAAAGCCAGTCACCAACAAAACTACACCAGGGCGGGGATCAAGAGGGGAACATACTCGTCGTCAACCAAAGATTATAACTCCAAGCGGGCACCAAGCTCGGCCTCCCCGTCAAGGCCGTATACCTCTCCAAGATCGCCTTGGGCGAGTCCCCATAGATCACAAAGTACTCCAACTCTTCGCCGGGCACCGAGATGTTCACGCGGGTGGTGCGCTCCGACTGCAGCTCCAAACTCACCTTCCCCGGATGATTGACGAACACCCCGTACCCGGCACTGCTGAGGTAGAACGGGATGTTCTTGTACGCCAGCTCGGAGGAGGTGCCGCCGTCCTCGTTCCAGATGTCGACCGTCTGCCCGTTCTTCACGAACGGGCCGAACCGCTCGCCCAGCCCGTACAGCTTCTCGCCCACGCCCAGGTCCAGCGCCGCCAGCATGTACCCCTGGCGCTCGAAGAAGATGCCGTCGTCCCACCGGGACTTCTCGGTGGTCTGGTCGCCGATGTACCCGATGGAGCGCCAGGAGTGGCCCGTCAGCTTTTTGTTGCTGTTGTTGCTGCAGGCCGAAAAGACGAAGTCGAGTTCGTTGGGCGCCGTCGTCACGGCCAGGTCGAGCCCGCCGCTGCGGTAGTGGAGCGCTTGGTGCTCCTCGTGCGAGATCTGGGCGTGGCCGGTGGATGTGGTGAGCTCGTAGTGCGGGCCTTTGCCGATGCCGCCGGCCCTGTGCATCGTTCAGTATGAATTCGGAACGAAAACACTTGCTGCACGGTCGCCCAGTGCTTTGGGACGGAGATTTGAAGAGAGGGAGGAACAGGGTAACCGACCAATGGACAAGCTTCACGCCGATAATCCCTTCCAATGGCGACGTGACCTGCGCTGAGACCGTAGCTAGACGTATCACGTCAGTCCAAGCTCTCTTCCACTTTGCAGCTGGATACAGACGACATGGAGCTCACCGGAGTTTAAAGTGTCACCACGGTGCCGCTGGAACTTGTTCAGGAGCAGATCCACCGTCTCGTTCTCGATGCTCAGTCGCTCGACGTTGTTCATCCAGTCGATCCGGATCCCCTCCTGTCATTCCCAGCAAAACCCCGCGGATTAGTTCCTGATCGGCTCGGTCTTGGACAGAGAACACTCACCCGGATGCGCCACATTCCCTCGGTGAACTTCATGGTGATAGATGCGGTGTGTCAATTGATAACGTCTCGAGGGTTTGAAGTTGGGGAGAGCAATGCTAGACCCTGAGGAGAGACCTCGGTCCCTGGGTGGTGCAGTGCGTCTTAAGTATGAACTGGATGGAGCATTGCCAACATCCCACCCCACCCCCGCAGTACGAGCACTGACAGACAGACAGACAGACAGACAGACCGACCAGGATTGCGCCGGATGAATCGATGCCATTGCATCTCACGGGCCGGAAGACCGAGAGAACCGAGAGAGGGGGTGATTGGAAGAGGGGTAAAACCCGCGCAGTCAAATTGGCTAAATGCTAACCAGACCCTGGATTTATCCTTAGTATTGGATTTGTCCACCAATCGCTTAGCCCGCCAGAAGGAAAAGGTCGCCGATGGGCTGATCCATTTTAATCAATTTCTAAATTACAGGCGCACAACACTTCACGAGCATCTTTCATTCACGGCCGTCATATCATGTAAGTATGTATGTATGATGTTGTACTGTATGTATGTATGTATGTATGCTCAACGCTGGGTCGAGTGCAGAAAATACTCAACATGGGTATCATGTTAACACAAAAGCATCAGAACAGAGAATCCACTCAGAAAATAATCCCTACCACGCCTCCTCAACATCGAGAAGCCACTTGCGAACTCCCTCGCGCAGCGTATTATCCGCCCCGGCCAACGTACGCTTGCGCTCGCGATCTGCTAGGCCGAGCTCCCCGTCAACATCCTCGCGGCAATGCTCCGCCGTCACACTGCGCACCACCTCTTCCAGCGCCCCGAGGACCAGCTTGCGACACTCAGTCCGAGGCACCTCGACAGGTCGGATTTCTTCCCGTGTGGGCGCGGGGGCATCCGATGCCTGCTTATCCTCTCCGCGACGACCACGGGATGGCGACGGCGCGCGAGAGTGCACCATGGACGACGGTCCACTCTGTGCAAGCACCCGTTCAAGAGCATCGACAAGAGTGCCATCCAGATCCATCACGGGCTCTTCCACGAACCGTTCTTCAACCTCGGTAGGATAGAAATCGTCCATGGAGGAATTGTTAGATGTCTTGCTCGACCCAGTGGCGTGCGAGAAGAAGCTGGTGAGCTGCGAGGCCGAGACAGACCCGTTGGACACGTACCGCGGAGTGCCGGGCTGCGAAGGGAAAGACGGCGTATACGCCTTGCGCGACGACCCATGTCCCACAAGTTTACGTCTCAGTCGCAGTCGCTTCACGGTGAAGTTCCGGACATCCGCAATCACGGTGGTCGCAACATCCACCCATCGTTCGGAACCATCGGCGTTGAGACACAGAGCTTGGCTTGGTGTAGGCTCGGCTTGCATGGCGCGCTTGATATCGGCTTCCAGCGAAGCGTATGGTCTCACGGCCTGCAGGAGAAAATCGTCATGGAAAGTTCGCAGCCAGCCAGCGACGTTGGTGTTGGGTCCATCATTGTCCTTGAGACTGCCGTGGAACCCGGAGACACTGCTCTGTGTAGATGCCATTGCATCCATACTAGTAACCGAGGTGCGGGTCTTCTTGGGAGAAGCCAGCGTGGAGTCCCCAGACGACGAAAGCGACAGGAACCCTGGGAGCGGCAGGTCCACATCCACCACGCCGTCATCTCCACGAACGGCCATCCTCAAGGATGACTCCCTGGTCTGGTCCGTGGTCGACGACAAATCCGGTGCGTCCTCCTCGAATGAGATATGACTGTTTGTCGCCGGAGGGATAGAGATATTGCCGCTCGTAGTAGCTTTGGGTGCCGCCGGCATGGGTTCCTCTGATGCTTCTTTGACCATCTGGGCAAGTGTCGGAGGGTTCCTTCTGGGTGGGTTCGTATAAGCAGATACCGATCGCTTGCGTGCTTCAGATGGCGCAGGGGCGTCACCAGCGTCTGATGACTCCTGACGAGAGCTCCATAAGCCAGAGAACAATGTGCCCCAGCGGCCACTCGCGGGAGGCATCTGGCCATTGGCACAGGTTGCCGAGGTTTCGGACCGCCGCAAATTCTTTAGAAGAGTTTCCGACGCCAGGCTGTCACGTCCTTCAGCCACACTTGGATCCGATCCCATCCGCTCAGACCGGCTCTGCGAGGCGAAGTGCGGGACGGGGACGGTACTACTCGGAGTAGTGGTCGAAGTGGTGGCTGCACTGGTATTCCTCGGACGCATGTCTCTAGTATGGATAGGAACCCCTAAGGCTCGGATCGAGCGGGCATCTGAGCCCCTGCGCTTCGCACCAAAATCAGGCGGAATCATGGGCTCGGGTTCTTCCGCCGAACGATGGGCCGTCTCATTCGATGAAGCACTCACAGAACGCTGGTGCTGCTCTCTCTCATTGAGGTTGAGGCGCTGCGCACGAGACCGTCGTTCCATCACCCTCCGCAATGCCTCCTGTCGTAGGATAGGAACATTAGGCGGGCTCTGGGAGACAGCACGAGTCGACGCCGCAGTGCCAGGGCGAATCGGAGACGGCAGGGGCTCGAAGCGCTGTTTGGGCGGCAAAAACGCCGCCAGCAAGAAAATCAGTCTTCTGGCAGTCATCTTATCCGGTGAAATGATCACGGTGCGATTCGCCAGCATCGGGTCGGCGTCTTGCTGAGCCTTCTGTTGTAGGTAGTGCCGCCGACGGTACCACTCCGGGCCCACAGCATTGAGCCACTCCGTATGGTTTCCCAAGAAGGCAGTAACCAAGACCAGGAAAAAGAAACTGTGGTCTTTGTCTCCGAGGCTACGGATTATCGACCGCCCTTCTTCACGCCAGACGCCCCAGCGGCTCTGGCCTGTGACAACGTACGGCATCTGCAGAGCCGTGCTAATGCGACGAGTGCTGCGGATGGCTTCGTCGCGGAGTTTGGAATTGATGGACAAAACATTGACCGGCAGATGAACAAAAGTCTGATTCGTCCTTTGCATGTTTGGAGGTTTGGCGGGCTTCGGATGCGGCCCTGCCGAGGCGTCTACTTTCTTGAGTAAGAACAGGATCTCGTTCCGAGACAGCCTCTCCAAATGGGACAACGTCCGGTTGATGATGTCCCAATGATCAACCAGCAGATCAATACGCTCATCCAAACTCGCAGGAGGGGATGCATGGGACAGACTGTCCTCGAAGAAGCCTCCACGCCAGCGGTGGTCCGAGTCCAATGAGCACGAAAGCCCTGGCTTGGGAGAGTCTGGACCTTGCGCAAACCGAGAAACCGGCCGCCCACCATTTCGGGATAGGAGCGGGATCTGGATTGTGATAGCGACCGCATACATGGGAGTTTTCTTCTCCTTGATCTTCTTGCGCTTCGAGACATCCGGGAAGGGAAACCCTGGGCTCGGGAGAGCGTCGTGGGAGACTGAAGATGACAAGTCAGGCCTGTCCGGAGAGGAGTCATCATCTCCGCCTTCGGGCAGATGCACACTGAACATCCTTGTCAACAGGATAGTGACCTTGGCAGGCGGTTTAGACTCATTACCACGATCGGAACCGCCAAACGTCGTGGAACTTCCTGTAGTATATGCTCGTGATAGAGAGCTACGTGCCGCCGGCGAGGCTGGCGAGGTTTGACTCGGTTCATCATCGGCAGAAATGATATGCATCTTGGTGGAGGAACCCTTGTAGCTGAAGGCACTGCTCCCGAAGATGCAGTTCAGCAACCCGGAATCATTCGCATCCGTCGTGCCCCGGGAATGGCCACTTTCGGTGAAGTTCCCACCTGGCGCCAGCGTAGAGCTACGAACCCGTGCCCTCATGAACGCGCCAGAGAACATGGGCGGGGATCGCCGTGTCTCTGCGGCCGCAGACAGCGGGCTTGATTCCACGACCGATGACTGAGGCAGATAACCCCGCCGCGGGCCGCGAGTCAACGTGGAGAGCGTGCGGGCATGGCGGGTACCAGTATTTTCAAACACCTGTGGCTCCAAGCCCAGACCATGTGAGCGTTGTCCCTGCGGCGTGGCCCGGGTATCCAGCAACACGCAGGCGTCCCGGTCCCCCAGCGCGTTCTGGGCGATTATCACACGGAAATCCTTCAGGTGGTCCAATTCGACGCCGCCACCACGATCATCATATCCACCGGCCGTCGAGGTATTCGGGGAATTGAAAGCGGTATGAAGGGGGTACGCGTGCGAGTTGGAGCGGCGAAGAAGGCTAACGTCAGGATAAAGCAAGCCCGATGTATGTTCCTCCTCTGTGACCGATTCCAGTGGCTGGGGGTTCTTCGCGGAGTATGCCGTCGGATTGAGAGTGGCCGCTGCAGTATTCAATAGTCGACCGAGCATGATGATACAAGTGGCTCGGAACGGAACTGCAGGGTAGGGAAAAGAGCGGGAAAGAGATCGCAAGATCGATTACGCAGAAGCGTTCAATTAAAATGCGCCGATAAAACAAGCAGGAAACCAACAGTCAGACCGATCAACTAGACTGAGCTGCAGTTCCCCATGGTTCAATTTCGCGAGGGAACGACCATGATCAGGCCGTAAATGAGATGATGTGTGTGTTTCTGAAGGAGGTTGAGAGAAACACACGTCGGTTGTATCGGTCGTCTTGAGGAGGGTAGTGGGGGGGGAAGTGGTTTAAGGTGGGATCCGTTCTCAGCAATTGAGAGTCAGTGGGTGGCGGTGAAGACCGGAACAGGACAAATCCCGATCAAAGCGACCAGAAAGAGGAATTGGAATGGAATTGAGGGATGAGAGTAGAGGGGGGGAGAGAAAGGAATAAGAAGGGAGGAGGGAAAGTAGAAGGGAATGGACCGAAGAAGGGAGAAAGAGGGGAGGTAAGAAGAGGTAAAGTAGGTAGAAAGTAGTGGTGGTGGTGGTAGTGGAGGTGGAGGGTGGAGGAAGAAGTGCCGTGGAAGGGAGGAACAGTAAGTGGTGCGTGAGGTGGTCTTCACTATCTACTATAAGTTAGTGCTATGAGTACTATCAGTACTACCTACTAGACCACTACCGGTACTACTCCGGGCGTCGAGTTACTGAGGACTATTAGTTAAGTTAGCCGTAGTTAATCTACTTTAGGCACTACTTTCCACTCTCAGTCCCGTCCCGATGCCGCCCGCGGGAGAGAAAGAAGAAGGAGGATTCATTCGAAGTGCATGGGTAGAAACGAAAAGGGCGGTGAAGAAACCATCACCACCACAACCACAACAATAACACGGGGCGAACAAGACGGGGTAAAAAAAGAAGATTGAACACATGATCTCAGCCTCATCGCAGATCGGTCTATCGGGACTGCAATCTTCTACTCCTTTTCTCTCCCTGTCAATCCTCTCTGGCTGCCCTGCAGACGGCCGAAAAAGGTCACACAAACCACCTCATCGTACATCGGCCAATCTTACCTATGAGTACGGAGTACCAGTCATCTCCTGGTCTCCTTGGGCTCCGACATGGCGGTCCAACACCTCTGATTCCTCCATTCCCTCCGTGATGACGGCAACTTACAGCACTTGCTTGCAGCCAGCAACATCGCCCGCGCCTGCTTATCACCACCAGGGCAATCTTCCTGACCAACAGTCATAGAAAGGATTTCAAACAGGCAATGTAGACAGAGTTACACCAACATAATTGGTCCTCGAATTATCGTGACTGTCAGAAAATGAAAATAATAAGAAGAAAAATAATAATCAACATGCTAAACCATCCATGGTATATTTTGACCCCTCAATCCATCCAACGATGACCGGAGAAAAAGCAACAGAGTCCGGAGTACGAATACTTTTCAACAAGCAAATCAGCGCTGCGTCTTACGCTTCACCTTGTCCACCAGCTTCTTCAAATCATCCGACCCCGCGTCTTTCGAAGCCTGTTTCTTCTGCTTCTTTGTCCGATCCTGGTTGCTGGGCGCCTCCTCCGCGTGGTCGTCCCGATCGCGGCGACGCTTGCGACCCTCCTCCAGCAGCGCCTTCATACCGGAAGTGGGCTTGAACTTGGGGTTGGTGGGATCGATGGCAAACTCGTGGCTCTCAAAGAGTCGGGAGAAACGAGGATCATTGACCTCCATCTTGAAGTCATCCACCACGGGCTCCACCTGCTTAGCCTTGCTCTTGCCCTTCTTGCCCTTCTTACGAGCTTGCTTCTCGGCCTTCTCAATCTCCGTCATATCAAAGTGCTTGATACCCTTGTTGTTGTTGTCATCAACCATGAGCAGCTCCAGCTCAGCGCGCTTAGCCGCGGCGGCGGCCTCCGCGGCCGCACGCTCTTCCCGCTTCTTGCGCTTCTCCTCCTTGCGACGAGCAGCGGCGGTAGCCTTTCCATCAGGGTCTTCGAAGAAGGGGTCATCGAAGCCCAGGTCTTCCTGCGGGGGCTGTTCCTCGGCGGTCGGCTTGGCATCATCGTCCTGCTCCGCATCACTCGCGTCGCCATCGCCGCCCTGCTTGGTAGCCTTGAGCTTCTCCTTTCTGCGCTTCTTTCTCTCGCGTTCCTTGCGAATGTACCGCTCGATCGTAGTCTCCTCAATCTGAGGTTCGTTCTCAAAGATGCTGTCGCGGGTGGGCTCGCCCGCAAGTCCGGAGGTGAAAGTCACTTCCATCTCCCCCACGGGTCCGTCGGACTTGGAGGATTTAGTAGGCTCGGCACTCAGCCCTAACAGCGCGCGCATGCGCTGTCTCTCTTCCTCCTTCTTGGAGATGTTTGTGCTCGACCCCTCGCCCTGCGTAGCATCCATGACTTCCACTCCGCCGTCCTCCTCCTCATCATCCGAGCTGTCGCTCGCGAGATAGGCCTTCAGATCGTTCTCATCGATATCCTTCCGGCTGCCACGGAAGGCGCGGGCCTGGGCCTCCTTGCGCGACTTGTCCTCCATATCCCAGGTCAACTTGACCTTGCTGTGCTGCAGGGCGTCGGTGACGAACTCGTTGGGCTGGTAACCGTCGGGGATGCGCTTGCACTCGTCGCGGGGTCTGTCGTCGTCGAAGTCGGTCTCGTCCGGCACGAAGCGGAGGTCGAAGAAGTTGGCACTAGACAGATACTCGGCGCCATCGACGAGGTCGTAGACATGCTTGGCGACCTCCCTGGAGGAGAAGGTCAAGATAGCGTAGAAGTAGCGTAGACGCTCGAGCTGGTACTTGCGGAGCTTGGTAGAGTTGAACTCCTCGCCCTTATCCTCCTTGAGCATGGACTTCTTGATCTTCTCCTCCTCCTCATCCGAATCAAACTCCTCCTCCTCCTCCTCCTCCTCGTCATCATCGAACCCCTCAAAATCTTCGTCATCATCATCACCATCCCCCCCCTTCTTCGAAGAACTCGCAAAGATCTCCTTGGGGGGCCCCTCCATCTCCTCGCGCTCCATGCGCTCCTTGCCAAACTCACTCGGATAAACCGAGACCTTCAACACGCGACCACCAGCAGGCACGAAGCTCGAAAACACAGCCATCAGATCCTCGGCGCGGATATTATCCCAGTCCAGATTAACCACCGCAATGCGATCCGTGACCTCCCCAGTGGGCACATCGCGCTGCTGCTTATCCGGGAACTCCAACTCCTCACCCCCGAGCCTCTCATCGTCCTCACCCTCACCCTCATCTTCAATGTCCTCCTCCTCATCCGAGCTCTCCTCCTCCGAAGACGAAGACTCGAACCCCCCATCGCGAGCGGGATCATACTTCTCCGCCCGCCGCAGCTCCGCCAAAACCTCCTCATCATCCGCCACACTGCCCTCCACCTCTTCCCCTTCACTGGCGGCATCATCATCACCCTCCTCCTCCAACCGATAAAATCGCTCCAGTTGCTTCTTCGTATCATCCCGGGCCAGCTTCCGCCCGTACCGATCCACCGCCGCGTTGCGCGAGAAGTCCTTGTCGCGCAGCATGTGCGCGAACCGCTTGTCGAGCTTCACGTGCGTGTGCCGTTTGCTGGGGAGGCGGTACCGCGGGTCGTTCTGGATGTTGGCGAAGCGGGGGTCGGCTGGACATCAAACACACACACGTACAAGTTAGCATCGAAGCACATAGCATTCAGCATGATTGCCGTGAAAGCTCAGCTGGAAAGTAATTCCACACAGCCGCATCAAGAACGGAAACGAAACGAAACGAAACGAAACGAGACGCAAAGAGGTGAAGGGCAAAGCATACTGATAACCGGGGCATCTCCGCCAGCGCCGCCGCCGGAGGAGGGCTTTTTGCTTTTCTTCTTGTCGGGCATTGTGCGTATCTTGGGGGCGGTCAGAATTTGTAGTTGAAGGGATAGGCGAGGAAGTAAAAAGAAGGATCAAGGAAAGGATTCAGTGTTGGGGGTAGATGGTTTGGGGTGGTTTGGATTTCACCGAAGCGTGGGAATGCAAGAAAGTGATGGCAGGATAATTTTTTGGGCGGAGCGGGAAACTCTCAGCTCTCTTTGGCCAAAGAATAGAATCTTCGGTCGCTGCGCCGGTCGCCGCACCGCCGACCGCCGCCGCCCGCTGCCCTTCGGATTGGGTGGTCCGTGCGCTGGGCTTTTTCTGCGAACTGTACTGTACTTTTGGATGATGATGAGGTATAGAGCTTTTCATGCGGGTTGATGGTGGATATTGATTTGGAGTCTTACTGTGTAGGGGCAGGTTATTTCAGACAGAGCTGTCAAAGGAGTTCTGTTCATTTTGGTGAACTGCCAGTCCTCTAATTTTAAACCCTGTATTCTCGCCAAGCTGGACCGGTATCGAATTATATAGTTTCACCATTTTAAGATTGACTCTCATTTTATGCTAGTACTTGCAACTTGCAAGAATGAAAAACATCATCATCAGATCATAACACAGATCCCCGGTATTATATTAAGCAACATAGGCAGGCGCCGGGTGCTCCAGTGTATCATAGCAAGGCGCAGGCCCCAAAGCGTTCAGGTCATGACAGTCATTCCAAGCAGGCACAAGGTCCGTATGTGCACATGTCGTCCCATCCCCATCCCCATCCCCATCCCCATCCCCATCCCCCGTCGACCCCAGCAGCTTCGGATGCCGGATATGGTCCCCGTACAGCGGCGGCGGCTCTCGAATGTCATGGATCGTCTTGTTGCAGATGGATCCATCCTGTCCGATCACCGAGGGGGTCATGTAGATGCAGAACGGGATAGATTTGGCCGTCTGCGCCAGTCTGAGCGTCAGTCTTTCGTCCGATCTTGCCATACACCCGGCAAACATACCTCAGTAACGACCTTCCCGGTGGCATCCTGGAACTCGGCGCTAACCAACAAACGATGGCTGATCTTGATGCGCTTCGTCGCGGTCGTCTGCGAGCAGGAATCGAAGCTCGGGGGCAGGCAAGCCAGCTTGCTGATGCACCATTCCGTCCCCGCGGCAGAGTCGCCTTGGGAGTCATCGGCGTGCCCCGCCGCGACTTCGAACCGCTCCGTGAAGATGGTGTGGTTCTTCAGGGATGTGATCGAGTAGATGTTGTCGCGCGCCGACTGCGCCGCCGTGGCGTCCAGGCGGATGAAGTGCTTTTCGGCGACCTTGACGGTGACGGCGAGAAGTTTGACATCCTTGGACAAGGCCGTGAATTGGCAGTCGACGGGGAACCGGGAGCCGAAGGGGATGTAATGGCTGGGCATCGAGACCGAGTACTGCAGTTTCTGGTCGAAGTTTCCTCCTACTGTCTTCACACGGTGTCAGCCTGAGTGCTTCACATCACAGCGACGAGCTGCAGTCACATACCGGCGAAAAGTCCGACGTGAGGTAGTTCGCCTCCAGGTCTGAATCGTGGTAGATCCGGATGGGTTTCGAGACCACGAGATTTCTCCTGTATCGGAACGCCACCGTCGCCTCGACCTTGTACGAGTGATAATTGTGCTTGACGCCCGTCACCGTCTCGAGGAACTTGCGCGGTAGTGGGATGTCAAAGGGGAACTCATACTGTCCTTCTGGCATGGGAAAGGAGCCCAGCGTCTTGGACGAGGCGAGGACTTGCTTGTGTTCGCATGTGCTTTGCACGCGGTCTTCGGCGATCATGAAGCCATCGCGAGGGCTGGAAGCAGCGCAGTCAGCATTGCGCCTTTGAGCGGGAAAAGAGTCAGACTCGATCAGATAACGTACACATGGAGCATTCCTTTCAGTTTCACTTTGATGCTCTTGATGCGCACACCTGGGGGAAAAGCAACGTTGAACGACCCGGTTATCGAAGGAGCGGCCGCTGAATTCCGTGCCTCGGGCATGAATATGCATGATTGGTCAAGCCTAGAAAGAGTGTTTCACATGGAAGCTGTGTTAGTGGTTTGCCATACAATTAAGCGACGCAGCTACGAAAGGACAGAGAAGAAAAAAAGTCATTACCTGAGATCATAGCTGGTTATCTTCTGACGAAACATCAACAGGTCGGGCTACTGAGAAAATTTCAGTATGGTTCCGGTGGTGATGCTGGTGCGAGAAGCAAGTACAACTGATCGGTTATAAAGAATGAAGCCTTGGAGGTTGCGCATTCTTGAACCCTGGCTTCTATACTTCTCCTTGCATTGATGGTAGCATCCCGCAAGCACGCGGACTACCCCAATCGGGGCTAAAAGCTCTGATTTTCTTCATCGCCATTACATCATCTCCCAATGGAGAACGGGAAACATCGTCACTGGAGCCATCCCTGGGGGAGGTTGTCACGACCGGCCTGCTGCGAAGGGGGTGATGGTGCTTTCCTGGGATCTGCGGCATCTCGAACGGTCAGAAAGATTCGAGGAGGCTGTCTGTACGCGTACTATGCTTTCTTGGCTCGCTAAGGGATTCAATGATTTGTTCGTATGCAAATGTGTGTGACATAGGAGGGCAAGCCACCAGACCAGAGAACACTGGCGACGATGTAACTATGAAAGTGATGCCTGAGGTTTCGCCAAGGGCGAGCGAGCGAGTACTGCCTCTACTGACAAAAAGGGGTCACATGATGATCTCAGTCACAGCCCTCTTTCGAGACATTGACTCTTCTTTCTGTACATGACCTGAACTCGTTGTACTAATGCGGTCTTGCGCATATCGCACAAAATAGAGATTCTCCACCCCTCCTTGCCCGCCTTGAGGGGAGCCTGGATGACAGCTGATGGTAAAGACGTAAAGATGTAAAGACGCCACAATGCACAAAGGACCAACATCGACCACTCAGTATTTGTGCATCGTCGAATCTTGATCCAGGTATTTGTCTGAAAGCCACGAATTGTCATAGTGTGGTCTGCGACTTGTACTGTCTCTGTCTCCTCTGCCCACCCAGTCAAGGTAGTCACGCGGGTTCCCAATTTCGCCGACGACCCCACCTTGATGAAGTCTGGAATAGCACTGCATAGATCGATCAGACAGTGGGTTTAGGGCTTCGAGGTTTTCTAGTCTGGTGTTGTAGGTCTGTAGAATGAAACACGTGGTTTGTTCTTATCTCTGGCGAGGACGAGCGTCTGCGTGATACACTTCAGGGAGACTTTGGGTTTAGGGCCAGTAGCGGGCAGTGAATTGGTAAGTATGCTGTTCCGTGTGAGATGGCCAGGTCAGTCCAATTTCAGAATTCGTTCCGTGTTCCTCTCAATGCTCATGTATCTCGTCATTATTGGTCCTACTATGCACATATATAGAACATTATGTATGGGGGTGGCAAGCCGAAAAAAGTGATCCTCCCAGTGGTGATATATACTCTTCCGTTCTTTTAACAGCCGAAGTACCTCTTCTCGATCCAGCGCGGCTCGCGTTCTTCTTCAATGCGTCCAACAACCACCCGAACATTGGGGTAGACGGCGCTGAGTCGCTTGAGACCAATCTTGCCGGCCGCACAGGTGACAAACACAATCCGCTCTTCGCGCACGCCGTGGTCGATCAGCACGCGGACGGCCATCAGGGCAGCACCTCCACTCGACATTTGCGGGTCCAGAAGCATGACATTTTCATGCTCCTCAATCCCAGGAGGCAGCTTGAGGTAGTGGAGCTCTGGCTCTTCGTTCTTTTCATTTGTCTGGATAAGTACACGACCGGTGATGCAGTCGGGAATGGTGCGCTTGAGGGCGGTCTCGAGGCAGGATCCGCCCCGCAAGATGGCGACGGCGGAGACCGTGCCGGCTTGATTTAAGCCCTGGTAGGAGTTGTCGTGGGGAGTATGTACTTCCTTGGGGATATAGTTGGTCACATCCAAGGCTCTGTCACAGTAGTTCGATCATTAGTCGATTACCTCTATGCATTGATGGGAATGCCCACTCACTTCTCGATCAGTAGGGCAGCCAGGCGGTCGAAGTAGAACACAAAGTCGACCTGCTCTGTTGTAGGATCTTGCAGGATCGTGTTCATGCCGATGAATTGTGGTGTTTCATGCATGACGACGACATTGGGAGACAGTTTCTCCTCCGAGGCAAGGAGACCGAGACGAGTGAGTTCTGCACTGTGCTTCTCGGACTTCTCGTCCAGATTGCCTTGAATGTGTTTCACGACCATGTCTGCGCAATTAGTTTGGAGACGGCGCACGGCATGGGTTAGGCTTACCGATAGCAGTTCTGTTCTCGATTCCACGAGGGATGATGAGATCTAAAAACTGGTCAGTTTAAAACAAGAGCAATTAGTGAGTCTCTGAGCTCACCTGATACTGCTCGTTGAGGTTCGACATATTTCTTGTAGGAGGGTTTGACATAGGTGAACCACTGCTTGATGATTCCCTCAATGTCTCTTCCGCGCTCACGGACATCACGCATGACTAGCGGTGGTTTAGTTATTGCACAGCACAAGAACGCAGATGATGCAGGGACTTACTTCTGCGTCCCAGGCAAATGTCCATATCGGCCTCTACGAAGATCTATACAATGGTAAGCGTGTATGCGACCTGAAGAGCTTAGACGACGCACCTTGACATCCAACAGTTCCATGATGCGCGGGTCATGCAAAGCCAAGATACCCTCCAGGATGATCACGTGCGGGGAATAAAGTGTCGTTGTCTGCGGCTCACGTTGGTGTTTGGCAAACGAATATACAGGAATGTCTGCCTTCTTTCTGAATGATTTGAACCAGACGGGTCAGCTTCATGGGAATTGTGGTATGTTGATGATAACACCAAGGATGGTCACTGTACCCTTGTTTCAAGTCCCGCAGGGTCTGCACCAAGACATCGAAATCTAACGACTCGGGACAGTCAAAGTCATAGTCATTGGCATGGGCTCTGGCATGCTCCTCTGGAGTTAAGCTTTTATAGAAGGAGTCCTGTACCACAGCACCGTCAGAAACCAATCATATTGCACACATGGAAACCCCGATAGACCGATAGGCGAGCTATTCGAGTACTGATAGATGAGATGTACCATTACGAGAATCACCACCCATGGCAGATTCAGTGACTTGACAATCTCCATTGCCACCGAAGTCTTGCCAGACCCTGAGCTGCCCGCAATCCCAATAATGCTCAAATCAGCCCATGGTGGCGAGTACTTCTTGTCCTTGTCCGTGGCGGACGAAAACACCGGTGAGATGGACTGCATGATTTAGATATTCCTCCCCAAGGAATTGACGGGCCGAGATACGAATCAGATGAGTCCAGAGGAGGCACTGGTACTCATAACACTGCAGAGGGGGGGTTGAGGGAGGACAGTGAGGGGGGGGGGAAGAAGAAAAAATAAGAGTCCCCGATTGATTGTCTCAGGATAAGGCTTTGGGGGGGAGGGACCCGATAAGACGGAGAGGGGAATTGGCAGGGCACCTGGCAGGCGATACACGATACTTCGACTGCCAAAAGCACCAAAAGCATCCAGTGATCGCCGCTTGACTTCTTTAAGGTTAGCCTCGGTCCGTGACCTTCGCTTGCGGTTTTAGGCTTAGCCAGCTGCACGTGACTGACCTAACAGCTCCCGCCGCATTTCCTTATTTTCTGTCCGCCTGATTTCTTCCTCCGCTTCTCTTCTCTTCTCTTCTTCTTACACTTCCTCTTACACACACTCCCCTTTAGAGGTCACCTAATGGCTCGCGCCTGCGAAGCTCTCCATCTTCACAGACCGCCGGTGACTCAGTACCAAGGAAGTTGATCTTCCTCCAATTGCAATCATGTCTTCAGCAAACTACGTATGCGCCCTGATGTGTCGTGCATGCGTCGTTGCTTGGTTTTAACGGGAAACAGATGTCTCCCTCTTCCCCAACAGCAACGCCGACATGGCATCAGTTTGAGCGGAAGGTTGATGAGGTGAAGCCGTCCAAAATGTGAGTTTATCTTGCCGACTCCCTTTTGTCCTTTTTCGTTTTTTATGATGATCTTGAAAATCAAGTTGGGAATCTCTCTGAATCAATGTGAGGAGAAAATATTTAACTTGTGTTACTGAACCTTCGTCAATGCGCATCGTTGTTCATGATCTTTTAGTTGTGATCGTTTGCTAACATGCTTGTGTTGAAAGTGATATCAATTATCTGGTTATGGACTACCTCATCACCAATGGCTACCCGGCTGCGGCGAAGAAATTCGCGCTCGAGGCCAATATCCAACCCAGCGCAGATATCGAGGCGATTCAAGAAAGAGTCCAAATCCGTACTGCGATTCATTCTGGGAATATCCAAACCGCCATTGAGAAGATCAATGAGCTCAACCCTCAGGTAAGAAACATCCTCTCTTTGCACAACCCCACTTTCCTTCGTATGATTAGATCAGTTTCATGCACCACTCGGAACAATCCTTCGGGATTTGGTCGATAAACACTCATCATCATCAAGAACTTTGTATGATTCGAAGTCACTTCCATTATGTGTACTACATCTCGATTATGGGAGCATCCTCGCTAACTCGCACCGAAATAGATCCTGGATGAAAATCCTCCCCTGCACTTTGCCCTGTTGCGTCTGCAGCTGGTCGAGCTTATCCGCTCGTGCACTTCCACTCCTGATGGAGACATCAGTCCAGCCCTAGAGTTTGCGACCTCGCAGCTCGCTCCCCGGGCGCCCACCAACCCCCAATTCCTGGAAGATCTCGAACGGACCCTCGCGCTCCTGATCTTCCCGTCGGATAATCTCTCTCCATCCCTTGCCCCTCTGCTACAACCCGAGCTCCGTAAAGATATTGCCAACCGTGTGAACGAAGCCATCCTGCAAACCCAGGGTGACTGTAAAGAAGCGCGCCTGCGCAACCTGGTTAAGCTCCGTGCGTGGGCGGAAAATAAGGCCCGCGAGGCTAAGAAGGACATCCCCGACAAGCTGAGTTTGGGGTTAGGGGACAGTAACTCCAGCTCGTCCAGTACCCACGACAACAGTAATGCCGGCACGAGCCAGAATGGCTCGTCGAACGACACTGTAATGACCAATAGTGGGGACGTTGACCCAATGATTTCGTGATCGCTCTGGCGGTGATGCGTTTGCACGTTATTCTGTTGGTTGCCAGCATGGAGCTTGGAGCGATGTTTGATTTCGGTCTGGGTCGTTAACTTGAGCTTAAATTCAGTGGTTCATCATCCCTGGTTTGGTCCTGAGTTGTAGCTGTCGTGGCTGACAGACTGGCTTGCGTTTCCACTGCATTGACGGTCTGGTTGCTTGACCATTGTCATGGCTATTTCGTCATGGTGCATCTGTCAGTTTAAGCATATCCCATATCCGCCCGCCTATAGCTCGTTATATACACCACAGCGCCAGAACAACCCTTGAATTGATGGAACACAATTGTACACAAGCAATAGCCAAGGATCAACACCACAGCTCCGTAGCTATCAGCAAGCCTTCACCATACCACAAGATAAACGACTACGACCCATGTAATATTCAACCTTGAACAAGAAGCGATAGCAATATCAACAACCATCAAAATCAGTACCCAACGCCCATCATGCTAAACATTCAGCTAGTAACAAATCAATCCCATCCCGCAGGAAGGGCTCAAACCCACAACCTCATCACGGCACTCAATGGCGTACAACCCATCCCCTCTCTCAGCAAACAACCATATATACACATCACCACCACCACCACCACCACCCGGCCCTCCCAAACCATTCGAATCCCATCAACAAGATCCAAATCCAAATCCAAATCCAAACTCAAAACCAACTCTCACTCCCCCACCTTCACCACCCACCCATCAAACAAAAAATCAGCCCGAATTCCTCTCACTCAAGTGTCAATCAGCAACAACGGAAAGAGAGAGAAAAAAAATTACCGCCTCTTCGTGCCCCGCAACACAATGCCCCCCACCACGCCAGCCGCCAACGCCAGCCCGCCCACAATGGCAATGCCCAAGAGTCCCTCCTTGGACACCTTCTCCTCGATCAGGGACCCCAGACTGGCCGCCTGCAGGTTGGCGGGCTCCTTCTCCAAGAGGAGGTCGTTGTAGCGCCGCGCCTCGCCGTAGTTGCCCAGCTTGTAGTTGCCCAGCGCCAGGTAGTAGAGGCATTCGCGGCGGCGCTCGGGCGCGGCCCGGAAGATCTCGGAAAGGAGGCGCACGCCTTCTTGTTGGTCGGTGCGGGAGGGGGATTTGATGAGGCCCTGTTTTCGGGGGTGATTAGCCGGGGTTTGGGGGTAGGGGGTAGGGGAGGGGGTGTGGGGAAGATAGGCATGCGGTGGGTTGGATTGGGCTTCGGTCAACGACAAGACAAGACAAGAATAGGAGGGGCAAGGGGGCACATACCCAGGCGAAGTTGAACTTGGTCTGGATGCCGACGTAGTCGCCTTCTTTCTCGTACTGGGCGCGCAGGACTTGGAGTTCGGCCGGTTTGAGCGGGCTATACATTGTCATCGAGAGGTGTTTAGCTGGGGTTCGGGATGCGGGGGAGGGAGTGTTTTGGTTGGATGTTGAGGATAGGATAGTACCTCTCTGCGTCCGCGGCATCTGTATCAGAAAAGGTTGGTTGTTAGATAAGTTCATATCTGCGGGGAAGATGGCTCTTCTTTTTTTTTTTTTTTTGTTTTGATGACGATGGGAAAGCTTACATGGTAGGTTGGAGCCCATGGTTTCTGATTTAGTGGTTGTCTTTCGTGTACTGCTCTTGGGAAAACACCAAGCGTAAGAAGCAGAACACAAGATCCGGTGGATGGTGAAGGAGGATGGGATGTGATCTTTGGCGGAGGCAACTCAGTTTCAACTCGACTTGACTTGCGCTCGGTCTCTCTCCATCTTCAGTGGGTGGTGGCATCCCGTGACGCCAGCCAGTGTCGTCAGGTTTTGTGGCGGTGCCGCCTAACAAGTGGCTTGGCGGGGGTCCTTCCAGAAATTGTAGGCGGGACGATTGTGGCGCCGTTGCTCCAACAACATTAACTTACACAGCTCAGCTTCACAGCTTATCAACTTACACCCCTCAACACCCTAATCACTATCAACGACACCACCTCCACCACCACCAAACCAAAGAACACCACGCAATACCATACCGAAAATGTTACTCGACGAAAACCCCGCCACGGTACGTCAACCCCTTCCACCAAAAAAACCTCCCAACTAAACCCCCCGCCAGCTCATCCACCACACAATCGGCAACTTCAACATCCAACCCGACAAACAAGCCGTCACGCGCATCAATGACTCGCTGGCCACGCTGCAGCAGTCGCGCGAGCTGCGCATGCGCGAGGCCGAGTCCGCCCTCCGCAAGCTCTCGCGCCACCTCTCCGCCTTGAACAACCAACAGGAAGAGGCCGTGGCCGCGCACGACGCCGGCCAGCACGCCGCCGAGATGGTCGAGCTCGACACCAAGAAGTTCCGCATCGCCAAGAGCGCCACCGAGCTGGAGATCGAGAGCGAGCGGCTCGAGGGTGAGCTGGAAATGCTCCGCGAGCGGCTGGCGGATCTGGAGGCGCAGGGCGTCGAGGGGGATGAGCCCACGCGTCGCGAGCGGGAGATGGATGATGCGACGCTGTAAGTTCGCCCCAAAACAAACCATGGGGGGGAAGTGGGTTTGCTGATACTGA
Source organism: Aspergillus fijiensis CBS 313.89 (assembly GCF_003184825.1). Classification (NCBI taxonomy): domain Eukaryota; kingdom Fungi; phylum Ascomycota; class Eurotiomycetes; order Eurotiales; family Aspergillaceae; genus Aspergillus; species Aspergillus fijiensis. The sequence continues at coordinate 160,089 of NW_024469034.1, read as the reverse complement.
CATACACGCACACGCACAGTCTTCGATTGAAAATCTACCGATCTCTGGGTGTCGATATCGAGGCGGACGAGACGGGCAACTTCAATAAAGCCGTGATCCGGAATAGTCGCAAGGGTGACGTCCATGTCGTCAACATTGATCCGAAATTCTCGCGGTTCTTCTACTCGAATTATTTCTGGTCGACGATGCAAGGGTAGAGAGGCTTGCCTCTTCGGGATGGCGTTTCTCGTTGGTTTATATGGTGTTGGTGTTGGTGTTGGGCTGGGTTCCTCGGCGTCTCTTACTGTATCTTACATGATTGATTATACCCCCTCCGCCTCTGCTGAATCGAATCTACCTTTCTTTCTGGTATATATCCTCCTATTCACGTAGGACTAAGCGTCGATTGTGACTCTTCTGCCTCCGACTTACCCTCCTCCACCACCCCCTCACTCAGCCCCATCATCTTCAACTCGCGCAGCAAACCCTGGCGATCCCGCTCCGACAGCAAACTCGGCACGCCGCCTGTCGCCCAGAGCAGCGGTTTCTCCTCGGGGAACCGGCTCTGGATGACCGACAGCGCCTCGTAGCGGGTCTCCTGATCATCGGGCGCCAGGTTCCAGAGCGCCCACCACTTCTCCTCCTGCTGCAGCATGCGCGCCTCGATCTGATCCATGCCCGGCAGCGGCAGCGCCCCGCCGTGGCCCGGGGCCTGGTCCCAGGTCAACCGGATGGGCGGCGGGTAGGGCTTCGCGCGCAGCTCAGCGGGCAGCTTGTCGCGGAGCTCCTCCTCCCACAGCGCCAGGCCGCCCTCGGCATCCAGCTCGGCCAGCTCCGAGGCGAGCTGGCGCTCCGGCCCGTGGACGACCTCGACGCCCAGCGGCGCGACGCCCAGCGCCTCGACCGCCTCATTCCACAGCGCCTGCCGCAGCACCCCCCGCAGATCCACCATCAGGTACACGAGCGGCAGCGCGCTCCGCTGCAGCGCCGCGCGCACCCCGGCCGACGCCTCGCGCCGGTTGACCAGCATCCCGACGCGCGGGCCCGCCTGCCCCGCTCCCTGCTGCTGGTGCTGGTGCTGGTGCTGCTGCTGCTGCAGCCGCCAGGTGTGCGGCACCCGCCGCGCGACCACCCCCTCCAGCTCGCGGATGCACTGCGGCCCCACGCGCCGCCGGTGCGCCTTGCACTGCACCGCGACGTGGATCGGCTGCTCGTGGCCCGGCAGATGCCACGTGCCCAGGTGATCGATGCCGTTGTCGCTGCGGCCGCCGGTGCGGTGCAGCAGCAGCGCCGCCGCGTGCCGCAGCTCCGTTTGCACCGTATACTCGTACAGGTTGCCGATGAAGAGCGTCGACGTCCGCGAGAGCTCGTGCCGCCGCGCGAAGTCGATGAAGCTCGCGCGGTTGTAGTGCTTGTGTTTCGAGATCGGGGGCACGGGCAGCTGGTACACCCGCCGCGTGAAGAAGGAGAGCGAGGAGGTCATTTTGCGGGTGGTGCGGGGGTCGGGTGCATAGTTGGTTCGTGTGCGTCGGTATTGGGTAACTGAATGCGGAAGAGCGGATTTAAGTTGTGATCGGTAGTGGTAACGCGGTGGATAAAGAGGGAGCTTGGGTTGCGTGGCGATCGGGGGAAAAAAGTGGTGTGTGAGGGAGGGAGGGCGAGCGGAGCGGAGGAAAAAGGCCGACAGACAATCCTCTCTAATCTTATCGCGATTTGCATCTGATCCTCTACTCCGCCTTGAGCGAGCTCTCCTCTACTCTTCCCATACATACATACTCTTCCACCATCTCTAACTCCACCTCTCCCTCTTACCTACTTGAATTAATCCCTTCCCCCTCACCAAACCACCACCATACAATACCAAGAAAAGAAAAAACAAAAAAGAATCAAAATGGCCGACATCCTAACCCAACTCCAAACCTGCCTCGACCAAGTGCGTCGTCATCCCCAACCCCATCCCATCCTATCCCCCAGCAACCAAACCCAACTAACACCCCCCTCACCAAAAAAGCTAGCCACCCAATTCTACGCAACGCTAGGCTACCTAACAACCTACCACGACAACAGCCCCGCGACCGTGCCCCCACCAACCCAAACCCAAACGGCGCCGGCGGCGCCCGCGCTCGCCAAAATCCCCAAGAACTCGTCCGCGCCGCCGGTGCCCGCCAGCGCGCCGCTCGCGGCCCAGCAGCAATCCAACCAGACGCAACAACAGACGCCCGCCGAGATCCCACAAGCCGCACAACCCGGCGCCGCCGGCGCAGCACCGGAAGACACAACAACAACCGGCGCACCCCAGGACCCCGCCCTCCCGCCGGCGCCGGACTCGCCCCGCACGTTTGCCGCGCGGCAGCGCGAGCTGGCCCGGGATCTGGTGCTCAAGGAGCAGCAGATCGAGTATTTGATTAGTGTGCTGCCCGGGATCGGGTCGAGTGAGGCGGAGCAGGAGCGCCGCATCAGGGAGTTGGAGGGGGAGTTGAGGCGGTGGGAGGGGGTGCGCGGGGAGAGGATGCTGCAGCTTAAGGCGTTGAGGGGGCGGTTGGAGGGGGTGTTGGGGGCGATGGAGGTGGGGGTTTATGGGGAGCGGGACTTCTAAGTTTCATATGGAGTAAGATGGAGAGACGGGGTATGGGGATGGGGATGGGAGGAGGTGGTTGTTCAGAGGGAGAAAGCACTGGTTGATTAGCGGGTGCATGCATCGGATCATGGATTAATGATGAATTCAATTGATTATGGAAGTTATTAGGTACTGGATTGCAGATCTAAGTGCTTTGCCTCTCGTCCAAGCAAGAGCGAAAGCAAAAACAAAGACGTTGACCATGCCTTCTATATGTCTGTCTTCGTCGATGTTCGTCGATGTTCGTCGGTGCTGTGTAGCCTTGTTGTCTCTCTCTCTCTTTTTGTGTCAGTGTATATCGTGCTGTAAATCTGTCCGGCCTCGTTGACGCGCACGCCAAAATGAATAAACCATTAAAAAAAAAACGCCAGTAAATGACACCCTTCCCTTCCTTGAACCATCCAACCCACCGGGTATAGAACGAAAAAACAACAAAAAAAATCACTTGAATAAACTCCGGTATTCGCGCATCCGCTGCTCCTGCACCTCCCGCTTATCCAACTTCCCCCGGTTCATGCTCAGATCCGCCAGCTGCTGCTTCTTCTTGGCCAGCTCAAAGATCTTCTCCTCGATGCTGTCCGCCATGATGAACTGCACCGTCGTTACCGGTCGCGTCTGGCCGATGCGGTGCACGCGGTCGACCGCCTGCGCCACCGCCGCCGGGTTGTACTGCGGCTCCATGATGTACACCTTGGACGCCGAGGTCAAATTCAGCCCCACGCCGCCCGCCCCGATCGTCGCCAGCAGCACCGTGATCGCGTCGTTGTGCTGGAACTCCTCGAGCGCCTTGTTGCGCGCCGCCAGCGTCATCGTCCCGTCCAGCCGCGTGAACCCCGTCAGCCCGTTGTCGCGCAGCGCGATCTCGATTAGGTCCAGGTGCGACGTCCACGCTGAGAACACCACGCTCTTGTACGGCCGCTGCGACTCGCCCTCGCTCTGGTTCTGGTTCTGGCTCTCGCTCTCCTCCGCCGTGGCGAGCAGCTGCGCCACCAGCGCGTTGGTCTTGGTGTGCGGGCCTTCGTACTCGCCCAGCTGCTTCACATGCTTGCGGCTCTGTTTCGCCCGTGCCTGGTCCACCAGGTAGTCTTGGAGCCCGCCCACGGTGATGATGGAGTACGAGGCTGGGATCCAGCCGTCGCAGACCTGGCACCGGAGGTTCGGGGAGTGGCTCATTTGCGCTTGTTCGAACGCCTGGGTCCATCCGGAGAAGCAGTCCGGGCAGAGCACGTCGAAGCAGGGGAGTACAATGGCCACGGCCGCTTGGCGGTCGACGGCCCCGTTGTCAGCGCTGGGCTCCTCGAGCCGCTTGCCGCACGTGGCACAAGTGTCGGCCGACGACTCCTGCATCAGCGTGAACATCTCGTAGGACTTCTTGTCGGTTGCGCCGCTGCTATCGCCGCCCGTTCCCTCTTCCAGGTCAATCGCATCCTGCACGCTCAGCCCCTTGATCCGCTTGCGGTCGTCCGGGTCTAGAAGCTCCTTGCCGTGGGCGCTGACTTGGCGCAGGATCATCATGGCTTTCAGAATGTGGTGGTACATTCGCCCTTTCATCTTCGATTTCTCTTCGCCGGCAATCACCCGCATCATCACATTCGACTCCCTGCGGAAGAACTCGTGGAGCTGGCGTTCCTTTTCGGTGAAGTTCAGCATGACGATCATGTCCTGTCGCGGGGGCAGATCGATCTTGTCCTTGACTCGACGCAGCGTGAACGAATCCACAAGCACGCGCAAACTGGCTAGCACGGTAGCATCGCCTGTCTTGAAGCGACTCAGGATGTACATATTAAAGCGACCCCGGTCGTCGTAAGGGTAAAGACCGAGGAATTTCGTCACGGAGAGCAGATCCTCCAGTCGATTTTGAATGGGTGTGCCGGTCACGGACCAGCGACGCTGCGAGTTCAACCTGAGGATGGCCTGAGTCTGGGCTGCGCTCTGTTCGCGGATGGTATGGGCTTCGTCCAGAACGATCCGGAACATGTTCATCTTGGTCAACGGACTCACCCCCCGTTTCGCTCCCCTCCCCGATAGTTCGCTGAGGACAATGCTGTACGTCGTGATGACTAGATCGTACTTGGACAACTCTTCCACATCGTTGGTCCGAGACGAGCCATGGAAGACGTAGTATGAGATTGCGTCCTCTTCGAGATGCTCCTTGATCTGCGCCACCCAGTTGTTGACCGCGCTGAGAGGCGCCACCAGCAGCGTAGTCTTAGTATTGCGGATGCCAGGGAGGCTCTTGACCAGCGCGGGATCTGGAACTTGCTTCACCCATTTGATAGACTCTCCCAACGAAGTCAGAACCAGCGAGAGAATACTCAACGTCTTGCCGAGACCCATCATATCTGCCAACAGTCCACCCAGGCTTTGCGGGGGCTCCTCGTCGAGCACCGTGCCACTGATGATCTCGCGGTATTTCCTCCTGCCGCCGGACCGATAATCCCTGCGCCATAGCGAATTGTTGTCTGCTTCGTTGGGACCGAATCTGCGCGGCTTTTCCTTTTCCGTCATGAACCAGAGTGCCTGCTTCTGATGACGAAGCAAAGGTGTGCGCAGCCCAGAAGGGGGCTCCATTTCAGGCAGATTATCATTGCTCTGGAGCTGGTCGAACATTTTCATCACTGCGTCGTTGACTTCCTCGGCGGTTCGCACCTCATAGCTGACCCCTACACGACCCCTGGCGGCCACGGACGGCAAGAACGCAGCCTGGGCCCTCCGCATCTCAGCGTGTGGATTAAGTGTTGGCACACCTTGTTCCACCGCAACTGGAGACGTAAGCCATAAATTATGCTGACCGAGGTGCTTGCCGACCAGCGTAGCATCTTTCCGGAGGCCGTATAGGTTGATAGACGCCCGGTAGGTCTCGGAACAGGGTACCCATGGCCATTCGCCCTCCTTCCTCCGTCGAAAATCCAGCCGCGCAGTCAGGTCCACCTTCACGGCAGGCGAATCCAGTAACGGTACAATGACGGCTGCTGTTCTGGCATCAATCACACCAAAGATCTTCCCATTTGGGTCAGAAACTTCAATGCGGTTGTTCCCGCGCGTTTGCCGATGCACCCCGAGTTTCATTGACGGCCAGTCGTGCGTTGAGTCTGCGAAAAGAGAATGGGTCGAAGGCTTCGGGACCAACTGCGCTTGCACCGTCGCCCCCTCAATCTTCCCATAACATACCCTCTGTAGACTGAGATCATTAGACCCAGTGACCTGTATCTCGTCGTCGTCGGTGGCTGCAGCTGATACATCTACCGCAAGGAGTTAGCCGGTCAACACAGGGCTCCCAACTGAGTTTCAGACGTCCCATACCTGTAGTCAAGTCCACGACATTCGCAGTGGACGAAGACGAATCCGCCTGATCTCGCCCTTCCTTCATCCATCCGCCGAGTTCCGAGTTTCCAGTCCCGGAGAAGTTTGTAGTTTGCCCTGCCTTCATTTCTTGATCCTTCTCTACCTTCACCCTCTTGATTGGCTGACTCGCACGTCTCTCCACCCCGTACATGTTCTCTATGAGGCTCCCATGACGCGCATCAGGGCCGTCATCGTCGAGGTGCTCGGAGCTGCGCTTGGTGCTCGTGCGATCGTCGCTTTCAAAGTCCGAGCTCGCGCTCGCAAACTCAACATCGATCGTAGGCGCAGCCTGATGTACCTGCGCCGAAGCGCCCACCGCATCCCCCGCCAGCGAAGGGGTTCGCGTCCCAGACCGTGATGTCATGTTCGAGGTTGCGAGGGAGTTTGTTCTCGAGGCGCCCCCTCTCTGCTGGCGCCGGCGCGGGCTGTTGAGGAGCAGATGTGCGGCCGAGGCGGTACCCGGCGGCGCCACGGACGAGGCAGGACTGCGCTGCGAGGCGGGTGTGGAGGAAGAGTCGGGTTGGTTCGTCGAGGATCCTGGGAACGATGAGTCTTCCGTGTCTGGTCCAAGGGTGTTGCTGTTAAGGGAGGGGGATGAGGGGCAATGCAACGTCGAAAAGAGGAGCGAAGACAGAGGTCCTTCTTCGTCGTGCGGGGAATCAGCGACGTCGGGGGAGGAGGTGGGGTCCTGGTGAGAGGAGGATGATGCGGGCTCGAGCTCGGGCTCCGGGGAGGCTTTACCATTCTTGTTCTGTAGTTGTTTTCTGTGCGCCCGTGGGTTCAACAACATGGCGGCGTCGGAGGAAGCCATGGTTGTCAGATGGAGTCTCCTTCAGCTGCAGGCGGCGAGAGCGAAACACGCGCGCGGGCGGGCGGGAGATCCTGGAGAGACGGATTCAAGATCGCAAACAGGGAAACTGGCGAAGAGGAAGTAGTGAAGGCATAAATCGTCCAGAATAGACAAGCGACGGGGATAGGAAGCAGTTCTCGAGTAAGGATGGTCTGTCGCTAGTGGTCACTGACGGCTGAGCATACACTCCGGAGGGTGGGAGTCCGGTGGCGGCGAAACGAGGGACAAGTGAGGGAAGGTCACAGCGTCAATATACTACTATCGCATTAAGCTGCTAAGACCCGAGGCCCACGAGTAGGAGAAGAGAGGTGTAAGACAAGCGTGGTAGAGATGTGAGAGGTGGAGATTGGGAGGGTTGAACGCTCGATGGTGACGACGGGGCAGACGATGCCAAGAAGTTAGCAATAGATAAGATTGCGGGCGAGTCACGAGTCATGTAGTCTACTGTACAGTACGTACTAGGTACTGTATATGGTTACTATTGATGGCCGGGGTTCACAAAGACATGATCCAAAAAGAAAGGTCCCTTCACACGCTCAGCCTTCGATCTGCTGTTTGTCTTGCTTCTCCGACCCAATCTCTCCTCTCCTCTCCGCCTTGGTCTCTCAGCCCCCAATCCTCCCTCCGTTTGCCATTCTCCGACTCTTAAGTCCTCAAGTCTTTCTTTCATTGTTATTAAGCCCACTCCTCGATCTTGAAAGCAAGGCGAAAAAAAAAAGCATTAATTCTATTCTTGATTCCTTTTGTCTCGCAACTATTTATAGCTATATGTACTCAAAGCAGAAATTATACACCGGGTGTAAGTCTGAATAAAGATTAGGCCTCCCACAATATCCCACGTGAAGATCAACTTCCATTGTCTATGACACTAACCCATCAGATGAAGTTTTCCAACAAAAGCCATACCTTGCAAATCGAAAAGGAACTCCTCATGCCAGATTATCATGATACACGCTAAATGGGGAGACGAAGAAGAGAAAAGCGAAGAAATGGGGAAAGGAAAAAGCGTTGAGAGGGGGACGTGTGAGAATCCGTGTTTAGCACCAGGTAAACACGGGATTCTTACTTTTGACGGCCTCCAGCCGCTCGACAATCACTTTACGTTGGTTGCCTTCCATGCCCTCTGCGGCTGCATATCCGAGATCTCCTTCGAGATCGTCGCTGCTCCAGAGCAGGTGCGCTTGGCCGCGATTACTGGAGATGGAGCTGTGTTTCTGGTGTCGGTGGCCTGGTCGAGGTGGGAGCGTGGCCCAGCTGCGTTCCAAGTCTCTACCATGACTCAGCTCGTCAATACTGTCGCGGCCATACCGGTCGTCCATGGTGACTGGGCTACCCGAGAGTGCCCTGCCATGGCCGGACGCGGAACCGCGGCCTCTGGACAGTTCAAACCGGTTGGGGTTTGGCAGTTCATTTGGAGGGGAACTGAGTCCAAGCAGATCGACCTCAGGACCTGTACCCAAGGACATCGAGGTACCAATATCCATTTCCTCGTTATCGGGATCATACGTGCTATGTTTGTCGTAATTTTCGTAGCTCTTCACTTTGCGTCTCTGAGCCTCCGTGGAGGGGCCGCGGAGGGGGATAGCAACCGGCACATCCACAAGATCATCCCAGACACAGACGCGCGTTCTTCTCGTCAGTTCAAGTGGGCCATGGTCGGGATGCTTCAGTGTCTCCACAACATTCCATGCCTGACCTTTCATGACTGCAATCTGTCTCGCAAACATGCTCTCCTTGAAATCATCGTCTTGTGAGAACACACGGCGCAAAGCCATCTGTGTGCCGCTCCACCAGGCAGTAGAGGTTAGAAGCGGTAGGAAATGGTCACGGGTCTTCTGCGAAAATGGTTGGCCGATCAAAGATACGGGCAGAAACAACCAGCCGAATGGGAAACTCCGCCACTGAGAGATATTAGCGCGAGCCATGCAAATGGTGATATTCTTCCGTTAACTTACCGCATCGGGATGTTTCCATGGCCACGAGAGACTGTTATCGATGGCACCAATTTGGATGGTTGCATAAGGTTCGGTTGCGTTCAAGGGAGTCCCTGTGCGACTCACGGCAAGCATGGACTCATGTCTCCGGTAGGGATGAGGCGCAGTTGTCGCTCCGTCGGAATTGACTGCTACCGGGCGCGCAGGGGGCAAGTCATCGTCATCATTTTCTTGCCGCTGCTGCTGCGCGCCATTGGGTTTCGGCGGATCAGCGACAATGGAGACTTCCTCGGTTTTCCAATCGATCTTAATCATCCAATTGTCGAGACCTCGGTCCGTGTTGCGCATGATGTAGTCCAGGATCACGAGCTTCTCCAGCTCTTCCCTGAACGACTGCTTCAGGCTTTCCGTCCAGTAGAACCGCCGCTCTCTGCTTTCCTCACGCGGTGACGGAGTTTGCGTCTGACCGTCGCGGTACGCTTCTTCGTCTTCATCGTCCGAGTGAATTCCAGAAGGGCGACATGCTTCATTCCACGGACGCTTCTTTCGTTTGGGAGCATCTTCTGCTCTGAACCCGGTATTGGTTTGATCGGGCCAAGGGTGGTCGCGCAGGAAGAGGTTTGCATCCTTGTAGCCTTTGAGGAAGACCTGGAAGCTACCGGCCTTGGGCGGGAGGGACTTCTTGCCCATCCAAGCTTTTCTGCGGTCCCAAAAGTCGTAGAAGAAGGACTTCGAGGACAGCCAGACAATATCGGTGTAAGGAACGAGATTGGTTTGCAGTCGAGAGTCGAGAACATAGGCTGCCGCTTCGGAAACATAGGATAGGTTGGGAATGAGACAAGCTCGACCGAAGAAGCATGGGAACAGGTTGCGGTGAATCCACTTGGTCCATTTCGGGTTGCGAGATGCATAGGGTTCTTCATCTTTGGGCTTGAAGACTCCCACTACCTTACCCTCGCTGTTCCGCGCGAAATAACTACCCGAACTGCCCTGGGAGATCATTCGGGGATGGACCCCCATCTCAATGGCGATCCGGACACTCTCCACCACCTCTTCGAACTCCTCTCGAGCTCTCCGCGCAGCACCTTCGACCTCGTCTGACTCGAGAACCTCCGCAGTGACAGGCCGAACCCCATCGGGCGCCTGGAAGACTGAGTGGTAGATCTCTAGCTTCTCCTCCTCGAGTGTCTTTCCCTTGACTCGATTGATCTTGAATTTGGAAGCGAATTCTTCGGCCCACCGCTCGAGGCGCGCATTGATGGCTTTGATGTCCACCCCCGAGTTCCTCCGTCCCCGTCGGTGATACTGCCCACTCAGCCTCCGTCGCGGTTCGGGGGGCGAGGCCAGGCCGGTTCGTGCGGAGATCGGTGCATATCGTGGTGCGGATTGGGAGATGGTGTGGGAGTCGTGTTGGAGGTCGTCATCGTCTGAGTATTCGTATGGATCGTGGGCTCGATCTTCTTCTTCCTGCGCCAAGCGGGCATACCCCGAAGTTGCGGGTCGATTCTTGGGCATAGTGGCAGGGCGACTGGTCTAGGACTGCAAGGGCCGGGAGGCAACCAACATTCAGTTCATATGAAAGGGAGCACGAAGGGAAGGAATTGAGGAATGGGGTATAAAATGAATGAAGAAAGGGAACAATCGACACGATGGGTTTAGCCAGAAAGAGACTCAAGGCATCACTGACAACCGACAGCAACAGAAACGCAAATGAAACTCGGCGGGTGGAAATGGGTGGAGGGTGGAGGGTGGAGGGTGGAGGTTAGTTAAGTTGGTTGAGTAAAGTAAGTAGGACTGGACTAGGTGGAGGAGACGGAGCGGGCGAGGGACTTGCAGTGGTGGACGTTCACGCTGTCATCTTCTGCTGTTCCGATACGGCTGTGGCTTGCCTTGTCTGTTTGATCTGGCAGAACTGTATTGATACCATCTCCGGTGCCTCAGCGCTGTCTGTTAATTGGACCACGAACCGGTCAGGGTCCTGTGCCGCCACATGTCTGACGATACGATACGACACCGCCACGGCAGCTCCTCCGAAAGCGCGGGCTCCACCCAAGCTTGATGAACATCGACAAAACCCCTGAATGATGAGCAGAAAGAGACGAGGACCTAGAAGACGAAGGCCTAGAAGTCTTGGGCAATCATTACAATTGCTGTGAGCCATACATGTTCAATCCACGTGGTGAAGCAGAGACTCTCAATTACGACTGTCAAACAGAGAACGGAGGCACAGTCTTACTCAGTACCTTAGGAATAACTTATACTCCATACAAATACGTACTCCGTAATAGCCACAGCTCCATTGATCGATGGCTGTCTCGGCGAGCAAACGGTTGGTCATCGTGGCCGATTAGTTGTTCGACCCCGTGCGGGAAACCGGTTTCACTCGAGCCCCAATTCCAAGAAGAAGCGATCGATCTTAGGGTACTCGGTACCTAACCCCTAAAAGCTTCCCTTTCCGAGTAAAGAACCGAAGGACCAGATGGAACCAAATGGATATCGAAGGGGCATGCAGGGGCACGGCAACAACATTGCCAGGACTCATTCCGGGTCTAGTACCGAGTAACTTGGTTAATCGATAATCGTTTCTACTGTACTCCGTAGATAAGGGAGGAGACATGCGGACAACAACCATGTCGGAGAGAACAAATCAATTGTTCGCGGTGGGTATTGTCTGCAGTGTACTGTGTACTTTTGTCTTTTTTAGTACGGACGTGTACGGAGTATACTCAAGTATATAGTTAGTTATAACTTCACTTCGATGACGGCATCACCTACCAGCCAAAACAAGAAAAGAAAAACGCTGAGAAGACAAAAGAAAGTGGTCCGTAGTACTCCGTACTCCGTAGCCAAATAACTAACTGAGTTCACGGGTCCAGCCCCAGCCGCCGCAAAAGGGCATGGAACAATCGATAAGTTCAAGGTTCCCTAATAGTAACTGTAGCCTCTCCGGCCCAGCCTGCGCGCGCGATAAGTTAATCAATCAATCTCGTTCCACCCCCGACCACCCCGTCACGCTTCCTCCAATCTCACCTTCAAAGTTCACCACTCCTCCTCCCCCCATTCGTCTTCGCGTTTTCCCCGGATGACCACTTTGCAGGCCTCTCAGGCAACTCAATTGATGGTCTCTTCAACGCCTTGTTCTCTGCTCTGTCATTCATTTCACTTGTTCGTCGGGTCGAGTCTCTTCGTCTTGTCTTACGGACAGCCTCGCTGAGATCCTTCGCTCCTTATCCGTTATATCTGCCTTGTCCTTTGCCAGTCCAACTCGGTTGCGATAAAACCCCAGAACACGCGGGAAGAATAGATTCTCACATCGTTCCTTGAACGCTTGCATTTGGCTCGTGGGAAATCGCAGGAAGACATTCCAGATCAATCCTCCCTTTTTTTCCGTGGCTGGTCCTCTTCCCGAGCAGCGCGAACCTTCCCTCCCCCATACAACCCTCCTCGGAGTTCTCGACGCGAAACAGCTTATATTGATTCTTCAATTCGGTCAATTGAGGCCGGATTTTTAGTCAATCCTCAACGACATCCTCCACAGTGGCTTCACTCCTATTCCGGGCGTCGCCCATCGACCCAGCCCTCCGACCCCCATCGCCGTCCAATCCCCAGTCCCACGAACCCGCTTACAATCCAGGCTCGTCCTCCGGGGAGAGTCAATTGGATTCGCGTCAATCCACAACTGATACTGTGACTGGAGTCTCGTCCGCATCCTCGCAGTACTCGGGAGCCATTCCGGAACTCAGCTCGCTGGACAAATTCACCCATAGTCCCGGCAGTAGCAGCAGTAACGGCAGCGCGTTCCCCAGCTCGCTCGGTCCCTCTTTGCCTGGGTTGTCAGCTCTGGCCTCGGTCGCATCGGCGCCCACTTCCAATCTGCGGTACGTATTCTTGCAGCCTCTCCTCGCCGGGTGAAATTATGAAGATATTCGCTTGTGGGACAAGTCCGTGGCGGCTGCTTGATAACTACGGGTGGAGGCCATCGACTTGATCGCATGGTAAGCACGGTCTTTACTGACGAATCTTACGTGTCCAGAGCGTCGAGTAGCAATGCAAATCACGGAATGGCCAATATGACCTACGCGACATCATCCCCAGCTGCCACCACTGGTGGACAAGGCAATAATCCTGTAAGTAATAAGTTGGATGGATGGAGCTTTTGGGGCTTATCGCAACGGGGGGAGCGAAGTCCTTATCTACGGACTACTACTCTAGTAGTGGCAGCTGAGGAATTTTTTCCCCTTTTGACCTTTTGAGCCGGAATCCCCTCGTTTCTTTTTCGCACCCAATCTTTTGCTGTTATCAGCAGCCGCTGGGGTCTTGGCGCCGCACCACCAATGCCTTATCGCTCCCACCCATCAAATCTCTCCCGATCTTATCAACCCAGCGCTCTTCCTCACTCCATCCACTATCAGCGCCGTCTCCTCATCTTCCCCATCCTCTGCCTTCCTCTACCGCCCCGTTTGCTACTGAAAAGACCATGGCGACCACGTTGGCTGATCAAAAACGTCCTCAATTACAGCCCGTGTGCCAGAATTGCGGCACCTCCACCACCCCCCTCTGGCGCCGTGACGAACTCGGCTCCGTGCTCTGCAACGCCTGTGGTCTATTCTTGAAACTACATGGGAGGCCTCGTCCGATAAGCCTAAAGACCGATGTGATCAAAAGCCGCAACCGCGTCAAGACCGCCGGTCAGGGTACCAAGCGCAAGGTGAGTCCTCGACTCGAAAATTTTTCTTATCCGTGACGTCTCTTCCCAGTACCCGATTGCTAACCCTTCTTGTCTATCTTCCTCCACAGTCGGGCGGTACCATCGATACCAATGGCCTCTCTGCCTCCCGATCCGAAGCAGGGACTCCGCCTCTGGGATCGCATGGCAATCGTCGCGCGTCGCGAAAGACGTCTCCGGGCCACTCCGACCGATCCAACTCGCCGGTGCCGCGCACGGAAACGCCTGGTCTCCCTCAGGTGCAACAACAACACACCCAATCGCTGCACAACTCCAATATCGCACCGCAACACATGTTTGACAGTGTGACCATTGGTGACCATGGCATGAATCCGCCAAATTCAATGCCGTCGGTGCAGCTGCGCCAGCCTTCCCCGACCTCGACGTCCGCGGCTGGCGACCGTCACCCCGAGTCTCCTCAGACTTATGAAGGTCTCTTGGCGGCGAATACATCCCTGAAGACGCGCGTGAGCGAATTGGAGTTTATCAACGAACTCTTCCGCGGTCGTGTCGCGGAGCTCGAGCGAAGCGATGCGACGGCTCGCCGGTCCGAAATGATTGTGCGCGACTCGGAAGTCCGGCTGCGACGGTCTCTGGAAGAGGCCCAGCGACGCGAGGACGATCTCAAACAGCGGGTTGCCGACCTTGAGCGGCAGCTAGCTGACAAGAGTACTTTCAACAACATCACGAACAGCGACAGTCCGGGTGAACCTCTAGCCAAGAGAATGCGATTGTCAGACGTGGTCGAGCAACCAGCCGAGTCTCCGACCAAATCGCCCAAGAGCGTCTAACCCAGGAAGGAAGGCTCAGTATGTTGGACGAAAGCGTCCGCGTTGTTGATCCCAACGTGTATTCGCGCGTTGCTGAGATCTCTGATCTGATCTTCCTTGGTCTTTTTGATACCCTTTACGAGTCTTGTCATTGGCTGGTTGTATATCGGATGAACTAATTGTACCCTTCTCCTTGAATCGAATCTTTTTATATTTATCCTCTTTCTACCACCCCCCTACACAATCTCTCTCTTTCTGCTTTATTCTTAATTCCGATATGGGACGGGGAAAGATCGGTTGGTCGGCAATCATCAGCACATCGCACGCGGTCTGGAATCTGCAGAGCAAACCACAAAACAGGACAAGCGAGACAAAGTTTTGCCACGATACAAAAAAAGGAGAATGGGTTGACCCTGTAAAATGACCCGGGGCATCGTTCTCGATGTTCAGTACTTCGATGTTTATCTTATATTCCCTGCAATCACAATGTGCTTTTCCCATTCAACCATATGACATGTTAACCATGCGACTGTTTGCTATCCGGTCGTGCTATGTTCTTTCCGCCGCGACCAGTATCACTTGATTGAAACAATCTATTTGGAGTGTCCCCGCGTATACAATCCTTCCTCGACACTCGTAATCAAGACAGTTCTCTGCAGCCAGGACGTACACTCTGTTTGCTCACTGAGCGGGCACCAGCAGCCTCGGTCATTCCTACCTCCGGTTCCTCAATGATCACGCGTCTTATACTGTACGAGCATGATCATCTGCGTCTGTTACACGTTCTGAGAGGCATGTGGCTCGAATCCCTACCAATCAGTAAAGACCCGTTTTCGTCATACCTTCTACCGCCCAGAGGTATACACGCTGATATCATGCAGTCTTGGCCTCGATACCCTCATCGAAATGGGATAGCATCATATGAAAGCGGGAATCATGAACCAGGCCTTCCGTGGGATCTGTGTGCCAATGAAATGTACCGATGGTGTCCTTCCTTGACTATGATATACCAGTCATGTCCCCTTAACCATATACCCCCCATTGCTTGCTCTTGTCTTTTAATCCTACCTACTGAACAGCAGCTTCATACAGGACAACGGCCTGAACAACATGGAACTCAGCATAATAGGGAGAATCCTGCTCGACCTCTCCCTCGTGGGACTCGTCTACGCCGCCGCACTCATCTTCTACCGCCTGTATCTCAGCCCATTAGCACGCTTCCCCGGCCCGCGTCTCGCCGCAGCCACCGGCCTGTACGAAGTGTACTATCAACTCGTCAAGGGCGGCATCTTCACCTGGCAAATCAACCGGCTGCACGACCAGTACGGCCCGATCATCCGCATCAAGCCGGACGAGCTGCACATCCGGGACCCGGACTACTACGCGACGCTGTACTCGGGCCCGGGCACGCACCGCAACAAGGAAGCCGGCTTCAGCTTCATCGCCTTCCCGCAGTCCATTTTCTCGACGGAGGACCACGCCCTGCACCGCGACCGCCGTCGGGTGCTGGGCCAGTTCTTCAAGAAGAATGCGATCCTGCGGCTCGAGCCGGCGATCCGCGCCAACATCGCGCTGCTGGAGGGACACTTCGCGGCCCTGGTCGACACGCAGGGCTGTCTGGAGCTGCACACGGCGTTCCAGTGCTTCACCTCGGACACGCTCTCGCAGTACTGCTTCGGCCGCCGGCAGGGGTTCCACTACCTCGAACAGCCGGAGCTGTCCAACACGTGGAAGCTGCGCATCAACTGGATGTTCGAGTTCTGTCGCGTGAACCGCCATCTGCCGTTCTTGGTCGTATTGGCGCGGCGGTGGCCCGCCATGGCGGAGCGGTTCTGTCCGCCGTTTGCGCATATCATGGGCATGGAGCAGGTGAGTCTTTTGTGGGGGGGGGGGGGCTGTATAGCACAAGCCCCTGTGATCGAACAAGATTGACGAACGTCAGGACGTGAGAAGCTTCGTACGCCACGCAATCCACCAACACCAAACCCAAACCTCGACCCTCTCTCCTTCGAAAACAGACAACCACAAAGACCCCACACCCCCAATCTACCCCAGCATCCTCGCCGACCCATCCGTGCCCGCCAGCGAAAAGGACTCGCCCCGTCTCGAAGACGACGCCATCTTCCTCATGATGGCCGGCACCGACGCGCCGTCCCAAGCCCTAGCCATCACCATGTTCCACATCCTCGACAACCCATCCGTCCACGAGAGACTCAAAGCCGAGTTACTCGCCAACATCCCCGACGTGCGCTGCATCCCTGCGTTGAAGAGCCTGGAACAACTTCCCTTCCTTGTAACCCATCCCCCATCCCCCATCCCCCCCCGCCCCCTTCCTGCAATCAACAAACTAACCCAACGCCCAGAGCGCAACAATAAAAGAAGGCCTCCGCCTCTCCTCGATCGTGACGACCCGACTGCCGCGCATCGCCCCGCACGAGACGCTGAGATATCAGCACTGGGAGGTCCCAGCTGGTGTACGTTCCCGTTTCCCCCCTCGCCCCTCGTCCCCCCTCCCCCTCCCCCAATGCTAACAAAGTAAAAAGACCCCAATAAGCATGTCCACCTACTTCATCCTCCGCGACCCGACCATCTTCCCCTCGCCGACCCGCTTCCTCCCGGACCGGTGGCTACTCGCGCCGGAGGAGGCGCTGCGTCTACAACGGTATCTGGTGCCTGCGTCCAAGGGCACGCTGGGGTGTTTGGGGCAGAAGTGAGCTCCCCCCTTTACTTTTATCCCCCAGCATTATCTTTTCAGTGGCCTAGTACCCCCCTTCCCAGCATCATCCCCAGTCTTGTAAACACTCCCACCCTCCCTCCCCACTTGCGCTGCGTGTCATCGTCACCGTTACCGTGACCGTTGGCACAAACCCCACTAACATTACCCGGATGGTGTATGGGGTATGCAGCATGAACGCAGCCTGGATGCACCTCGTCCTGGGCACGCTGTTCCGGCGCTACGAGCTGGCGCTCCACGCGACCACGCAGGCGAATGTGGAGATGACCCGGGATAATTTTATTGGGCAGACCGCGCTCGGGGCGAATAATGTGCAGGTTAGGGTTTTGGGGGTTGTGAGTTGATTCTTTTTGTGGTTGGGGAGGGGTTTGGGATGAGGGTGCGGTACTGCTTGGGTTGGGTTATGTTTGGGTGTGGGTTTTTGGTCAGGGACTCGGTGTGGGGATGAGAATGGGTGTGCTTATGTGCTTGAGTGCCTGGGGTGAGTTTGGTTGGGCTTTTGCTTTGGTTGATGTGGAGGGTCCTTGAAGGTGTTTCTCTAGTTTAGTTGATCAGTTGTTTGGTGGGCTGGGTAGGTAATCAGAAATTGCCACTTCTATTGGTGGTGGAAGTGGAAGTGGACTCAGGGTTGGGAGATGTAGTGGTGGTTTTTGATATTTTGATGTATTCATTGCGAAGTAGAAAAGCAATGCAGTTGGGATATCAAGTGAAGAGGCGGGTGGATTCAAGCCACTATGCATTACTGTGCTGTATGTACTGTACCACCCGACTAATATGTGCGGAGCGTGGACTTGAAAGTGATGTAGAGGACATTGGTCATGCCCAGAGACGCTACTTTAAATCATTCGACAGGCTTAGTTGTCTATAAAAATCATCTGAAAGAAAGTCTAGTCTAGACTGAACAAATCTATAGTCACCACCACATCATAGACATTCAACATACCTTCTCGATAATCAGACTATCCTATGGACTTCTCGTATAGAAATGACCCTGGGTATTATATACGCAAAGACTGAGAAATGACCAGGTCGCTCATGCAGGTTGAACTGTGGGAATAGCCTTCTCAAAAGGCTAGTTAGCACGCTTGGGTGGTTTACGGAAAAGCATCCCTCAAGCCAGTCGGTCATGCTCGAGCTTCTTCCGCATTGCGCCATGGATGCGCTTCTCGCGCAGGATCGTCCACAGGCACACAATTAGTCCGGCCAAGCCGGAGAAGAACGTAGTGTAGTAAGCAGCCTGGTAGCAGGCCAGCCCATCCGGGCATTCCCGGTCGCCGTCCGGGCCAACCACGGAGTGATGGTCGTAGGTGTGCCCATAGAGCAGGTTGAACACGTTGCCGCTGAAAACCGGGGCAATGGTCATGACGCCCCAGTTCTGCGAGAGGCCGTTGATGCCGAAGTTGTGCGCGACCAGGGAGGGGAACACGCCGAAGAGGAACCCGTAGGCGATGCCCGTGAAGCCCGACACGATGGCCAGCTGGTGGGGGTTCGAGATCGACGACCCGGCGAGCTGGGTGATGGTGAAAACCAGAGCGGACATGAACAGACACCAGAAGCGGGACATGTTCAACTTCTTGACCAGAAGATCCGAGCCGATTCCTGCAGGTTACACGAAGGCGTTGAGCTGATGATCCAAGGCGGGACGTGGGGTGTCAGCACTTACCACTCAACAGACGACCGGTGAAGTTGCCAAAGGACAAGATCGAGACATGCATGACCTGTCGCTGCTGGATGAACTTCGAGCTTGCGCTGTCATCGTAATATTTCCAAAGTGCCTTGGCCTGCGGAGGTTAGCATCCCGCCGGACCGGACGAAAGGAAGGTCTTACGCTATTTCCGATGTTACTGGTGTGCGGTTAGTCTTCATGCACAGTCAACGGGGTCATCATTGTACTCACTTGATCGTCATCAGGCCAATGCCAGACAGCAGCGCCATGGTCAGGAAGAGCTGCCAGAACTCGACCCTCGAAAGCATCGCCAGGCCTCTGACGTCTGGATGAGGTGAGTCGGGGGCAACATCAGACATGGCATCCTCTTCAAGCTCCTCCCCTTCATGCTCAGGTAGGGATTCGTGGGACGTTCTGAATGGGACTTTGGGTACCAGGGAAGAGGTCTCGTTAACATCGGGGTTGTGGTTGAGGGCAGTAGGGTTCGACGCGTTCGATTGCGACCTGGTATGGCCCGGGGGTTGGGAGTCAGAGATAGTATATCTTTGCGTACCTGCTTCATCAGAATCGTCATGGCCGGGTCGCAGCTCGTTGGACCTCGCTTTGCGCAGCCGACGTGATTCCACTCCGGGCGACCGGTCTCGGCCGAGTGACTTGTACGAGTCTACGGGTGGGAGGATTCGGAGAAACGGGATCGAGATCAGGTTCAGAATACAAGTCCCCAGAGCCAACAAGAGGAGAAAGCGACCAGTATCATCCTTGAAGAGAACGCTGGATATCGTCGACCAGAAGAAGGCGCTTAAGCCGAAGGCCGCCAACGGAAACGCAGTCGCCGTTCCACGGTGCTCGGGGAAATTCGACGCTGCTGCAATCGTGGTGTCTTAGCACAAGTTCAAGCAGGTCAGCCGGCATGGACTCACAAGTCTTGATAGATGCTGAGAATGCTGAGGCACTGCCAAAGCCGGTCAAGAAACTGAAGAAGGCCAAGAAAATGGTGCTGAGAGAGCCTGGCCCGCCCTCATGTGCTGTGCTCAGCGACGGGAATTAGCAGTCTTCTTCACCACCGGTGACACCAGCGCCTACCCAGATAGATGGGATAATAGCCCAAGCCAAGGGTGATGGCTCCCAAGAAGGTCGTCAGACGGGGGCCCCGAGCATCAGTCAACAGTCCCAACGGGATGCCTGACGCATACATGCCCAGATTTCCCGCAGCACCCTGGAAATTGTGAATCTCACGATCGACATGATTGTATGAGCAGCAGGCAGCTTGCTTACAATGAAGTTGCTTTTGGTTGCTGAGATCTTCATCTGTTGCGCGAATTGAGGCGCCCATGCGGAGTATGCATACTGGGTCTGATTAGAACTCGCGTGCACGGTATATCGGATGGTGGATTGGCACATACGTTCGTCCCACAGGCGAGCGCAACCACCGTTGCTGCTATCACGGAGATGAACCGCTTCGTTTGATGCGATGAAGGCGCCATGTTGCAGTCTTTGGGGTGCCGTTTGCGCCAGGAGAGCCAGGGAGCGGGCTTCACATGCAAAGAAAAGGTGGGGAAGGAGGTCGCAAGAAGGCGAGTGTCTATTTGTAGCCTCGACTCGGAGTGTTCCACGGATGGTGCAGGGGAGAAACGTTATCACGTCACGATAACCGAACAGAAGGCCGAACGCAAGGAGACGGGTCTAGTTTGTAGCTTAGTGGTAAGTTACTCAGATAGGTCAACTAGGAGTATATGACAGCGCCAATCGAGATAAACGAATGTAGACGGTGTAGTTAATCAATTGAGAAAACGAAAAGAAAGAAAGCTGAGTAAAGAGTGGTGAGGAGAGAATAGAAAAAAGATAAGATACGAGAAAAATGAACAAGTAATGAGCGACAGCAGAGGGAGGAGAGGATTTTCACCTGGCACTCGCTCCAAGTGTCTTCTTTCGAATCTTTCCCTTTTCCCCTCCGGGGGGGACTCGTAATCGGGTGGATTGGAAGATCGCGCCGTCCTCGGCCTCGACTCCGCACTTGCGCTGCACTGGCAGTGGCAGTTCTGACAAGAACCACCAGGACCAGTCGCTTATCGCCGATAAGGCCCAAAGGAAGGGGGCCTGACCGTTCGCAGGCAATTTCTCCGATGCCGGCGGTGAGTCTCACATGACGAAGGCGGCGGCGACATCAACAATTGCCGGCATCTTCAACTTGCTGCCTGCCTTGCTTGGTCTGCAGTCCCGGCCACACGCTACTACTTATTATTCACCACTTGCACCAGTTCTGCTACTATTCAGCGCTATTAATATCAAGTCACTACTCGAGAAGAAATAGAGGCATTGAAGGTTCATCATCATGGGAGCCCTTCTGTCTCTGCCTTTGTTGGCGATCCCGAGCGCCAGTACGGTACGTAATCTTTATCCTCATCGCCCGTCCACGACTAATCGCGACACAGCTCATCACCCTTGCGACTTCCTGCTGCGGCGCTGCGACCTGTTCCGCAGTATGTAGCGCATGTGGCAAGTTCCAGAACAGGTGAGACCCATGGCTAATCGGAGAACACGCGAACCTTGAACTAACACCGCGCAGCATGGCGACGAGAATCGCCTACGCCTTCATCCTCCTTTTCAACTCAATCGTATCCTGGATCATGCTCACGCCATGGGCGCTCAAGAAACTTCAGCACATGACTTTGGACTACATGGAAATCCGGTGTGACGGCAAGGAATGTCACGGATGGGTCGCGGTGCATCGTATCAACTTCGGTCTTGGCCTGTTTCACTTGATCCTCGCCCTCGCCCTGCTCGGGGTGAGGTCCTCCAAGGATGGCCGTGCCGTTCTGCAGAATGGGTTCTGGGGCCCGAAGATCATCCTGTGGCTCGCACTCGTGGTCACGTCATTCTTCATCCCGGAATCGTTCTTCTTCGTCTATGGACACTACATCGCCTTCTTCTGCGCCATGCTGTTCCTGCTGCTCGGGCTGATCCTCCTCGTGGACCTGGCCCACTCTTGGGCCGAAATCTGCCTGCAGAAGATCGAGGACCAGGACTCGCGGACTTGGCGCGGTCTGCTCATTGGCTCGACCGTGGGCATGTACCTTGCATCGCTTGTCATGACGATCCTGATGTATGTCTTCTTCGCCCACAGCGGATGCTCCATGAACCAGGCTGCGATTACGGTAAGTGACTTGCCCAGTGCACATTCTGTGGTCATGGTTTTTCTTGCTGACTTGTGCACTTTAGATCAACCTCGTCATCTTCCTGATCATCTCCATAATCTCTGTGCAGCCCATAGTGCAGGAGTCCAACCCCCGCGCGGGACTGGCCCAGGCCGCGATGGTGACGGTCTACTGCACGTACCTGACCATGTCAGCTGTCTCGATGGAACCGGATGACCGGCACTGCAACCCGTTGATTCGGGCGCGGGGCACCCGCACCGCTAGCATTGTTCTGGGCGCGATCGTCACGATGGCCACGATCGCATACACCACCACGCGCGCGGCCACTCAGGGGATCGCGCTGGGGTCGAAGGGCGGGCACAGCTACTCGCAGCTGCAGTCCGATGACAACGAGCACGGCCTCGTGACGCAGCAGCCCAGCAGCCGGCGGGAGATGCGGGCCGAGGTGCTCCGTGCGGCGGTGGCCAGCGGCAGCTTGCCCGCCAGCGCCCTTGACGAGAGCGACGACGAATCCGACGAGTATGACACCAAGGACGACGAGAAGGGCTCGACCCAGTACAACTACTCCCTGTTCCACATCATCTTCTTCCTGGCGACCACCTGGGTGGCCACGCTGCTCACGCAGAACCTGGACCCCGAGGCGGCGGACGACTTTGCGCCGGTGGGCCGGACCTACTGGGCCAGCTGGGTGAAGATCATCAGCGCCTGGGTGTGCTACGCGATTTACCTGTGGACTTTGATCGCCCCGGTGGTTCTCCCCGACCGCTTCGATACCTACTAGGGGTGTATGTAGTATAGCCGCGTATTCTTTGGCGTTGAGCGTTGCTTAGCGATTTTGTCGTTCGTTCTGTCTTGCTGTATAGTTGTATATATTTCTGGCACGAGTATGCAATCATTTTATAAAGTAGTCGTATTTCGTTTGGTACGTTTACTTAATACGTGAGTGCGCGTAGCCCACGCAAACAGTACGTATCACACTGCAGTGTAGGTAGCGGGGGGCCCACAGGCAGATTAGTTATCGGAGTCGCGTAAAGTGGTAACCGCCCGACGCGTGGAGGCCCCCCTCCGTTTCCCCAGAAAGCTTCAAGCTTTCTTTCCCAACCAGCTGAGCCATGGCATGAACATGGCGACCATCAAGGCCATCGAGGCCCGCTCAGTACGTTGCCCTCTTTTCCTTCCGATGATAGCGAATCTCTAACCCCCTCCAAAAAAGGTCCACCAAATCCAATCCGGCCAAGTCATCACCGACCTCTGCTCCGTCGCGAAGGAGCTGGTCGAAAACAGTCTCGATGCCGGCGCCACCTCCATCGGTGCGCCCCCCCTCCCCCTACAATTTCCTGATTCAAACACGTTAGGTACTGCAGCAAGAACTAACTTCTCTTGGGGGGTAAAGAGGTGCGCTTCAAGAACAACGGGCTCGATCTCATCGAAGTCCAGGATAACGGCAGCGGGATCGCGCCGGAGAATTACGAGAGTTTGGGTGAGCCCCCCTTGAACCCCAAGCCGTTGACTACGGTCACGATTATTGCAAAGCGTTACGGAACTGGATGGATGGATGGATGGAGGAATGGATATGCTAACGCCAACGCCGACGCAGCCCTGAAGCACCACACCTCGAAACTGGCGACCTTCACCGACCTGAACACGCTCCACACCTTCGGCTTCCGCGGCGAGGCGCTCTCGTCGCTGTGCGCGCTGTCCAGCTTCCACGTCGTGACGGCCCAGGCGCACCAGGCGCCCAAGGCGACGCGGCTGGACTTCGAGCCGTCCGGCCGCCTCCACAAAACGCAGCTCGTGGCCGGGCAGAAGGGCACGACCGCCGCGGTCGCGCACATCTTCCGCGGCTTGCCGGTGCGGCGCCGCGAGCTGGAGAAGAATCTCAAGCGTGAGTACGGCAAGGTCGTCAGCCTGCTGCATGCGTACGCGTGCATCAGCACCGGGGTGCGGTTTACCGTGCGCAATACTACAGCCGCTAAAGGTGGCGGCGGGGCGGGAAGAAATGTGGTCGTGTTCAGCACGAATGGGAATGCCACGACCAAGGCCAACCTGGCGAATGTGTACGGGGCGAAGACGCTGGCGGCGTTGATTCCGCTGGAGCTGGAGCTGGATTTTGCCGGCAGCATCAAGGTGCGCGGCCATATCTCCCGGCCCGTGGTCGGGGAGGGGCGCCAGACGCCCGATCGCCAGATGTTCTTCGTGAATGCGCGGCCCTGTGGGCTGCCGCAGATCGCGAAGGCTTTTAATGAGGTCTACCGCTCGTTCAATGTCGCGCAGTCGCCGTTCGTGTTCGCCGATTTCGAGATGGATACGGCGGCGTATGATGTCAATGTGTCGCCGGATAAGCGGACGATCTTGCTGCATGATGCGGGCCAGCTGATTGAGTCGTTAAAGCGGGCGCTTGTGGAGTTGTTTGAGAGGGCGGAGCAGACGGTGCCGCAGGCGCAGGTGGCGGCGGGGAGGCAGTCCCGGTTGCAGGGTCTGGGTTCTGGTCGGGCGGGTGATGCTGCTAAGGATACGGAGAAGGGGGAGGAGGAGGAGAAGGAAGATGGGGACAAGACTCAAATCAAGACGAAGGATGCAGTGCACGCCAACGCTCAGGATCGGATGAAGAGCTTCTTGAGTGGACTTGGGGCTGGAGGAAACCGTAAAGAGCCTGCTGATGATGCCCCGAATGAGATACAAGACGCTGTGTCTGCGGCACCGAAACCTCAGTCTGACCTGCCCGAGGAAGAGGAAGAAGAAGACAACGAGCTCTTCGTGCGGCAGGACAGCACGCCAGTGTCTCGCGAGAGGGCTCTTCCGCAGGACGAAGTGCCTGGTGGCTCTACACAGGACATCCAGGCTGCCGCTCCATTGAGCCCTCCCATTCCCTCGACACAGGACTCAGAGATCCCGGAAGAAACGCCGAGTATTGTGCAGAACGCCTTCGATCGCATGCGGCCTAGACGCATGCCGGCCGAGATCGCCACGATCACCATTGGTAACCGGACCGTCACCTCCGTGATAGGAAGTGGTGTCCCGAGGAAGAGATTCAGTGACTCCACTGGGTCAAGTGGCTCTACCAGGAAGAGGCGGATATACACGCCGTCCCGGCCGAGTATTTTTGGCAAACATATGCGCGACTTTGCCGCCCCTGGGTCCCAGATGGCGCAGGACGAGGGTGAGGAGGATGAAGAGATTGAGGAAGAGTACTCTGACGAAGTCGAAGAAGATCAAGACGAGATGGAGGAGGATGCCGAAGAAGACGAGATGGAGGAAGATGATGCAGAACAGATGGAAGAGACCGGCTCTCAAGCTTCTGCGCACTCCGACCATGAAAGTGTAAACTCCGACGCCGGTGCAGATGAAGCAGCCGACAAGGAAACCGCCACGCAACCTGCGCAAGAGCACATGACCGAGGAAGAGAAGAAGCAGCATGAAGAGGCCGAAGTGCAGCGGTTGATCCAACAAGCGGAGGAGAAGGCCGCCCTCCCGCACAACAGCGAAAAGCGCGCCATCAAAATGAACAAGGGCGCCGCTCACCGCGACTCCACAGTCCAACTCGTGACCACCGTCGACGGCTCCCTATCCAAGATCCAAACCCGACTCAACCAACTTCAGACCTGCCTTCGTCACGCAGCAGTCGACACTACACAAGACCCAACCGAGGTGGCTGGAACCCACGCGACTGCGGAAGAACGACTGTCCCTGACGGTCAGCAAGGATGATTTCGCGCAGATGCGGATCATCGGACAGTTCAACCTGGGGTTCATTCTGGCGACGCGGCCCCGCGCCGGCACCCACCAGGATGAGCTGTTCATCATCGACCAGCACGCGTCGGATGAGAAGTACAACTTCGAGCGCCTGCAGGCGGAGACGGTGGTGCAGAACCAGCGGCTGGTGCGGCCCAAGCCGCTGGACCTGACGGCGGTCGAGGAGGAGGTCGTGATCGAGAACCAGGCGGCGCTGGAGAAGAACGGGTTTGTGGTGGAGGTGGACGACAGCGGGGACGAGCCCATCGGCCGCCGCTGCCGGCTGGTGTCGTTGCCGCTGAGCAAGGAGGTGGTGTTCGGGGAGCGCGACCTGGAGGAGCTAATCGTGCTGCTGTCGGAGATGCCCGCGACGAGTGGGAGTGAGGAAGTGCCCCGCCCGACCAAGGTGCGGAAGATGTTCGCCATGCGGGCGTGTCGGTCGAGTATCATGATCGGGAAGAACCTGACGACGAAGCAGATGCAGCGGGTGGTGCGCAACATGGGAACGATCGACAAGCCGTGGAACTGTCCTCACGGGCGGCCTACGATGCGGCATCTGATGAGTTTGGGGGAGTGGGATGAATGGGATGAATGGGGGATGGAGGAGGATGAGGGGCGAGATCGGTTGGATATCTGGCGGGAGTTTTTTGAGGAGGAGGAGGAGGCTGAGGATTAACCTGGACAGATGTCTTGAGTTGGAATTGGTATACCGGGTCAGGGTTCAATTTTGTATATACTTTGGTCAGCAGGGCTCTACTTCTATCGAACATATCCACAACCCACCACCTACCTCGACACTCCATACAAGCACTGCATCCTCTACTCCTCAAACCCAATCGAATGCGCAATCTCCCTCATCTGCTCCAAATTCTGCTGCAGACCCTCAATCTTAGCCTGGAACCTTCGATAACAATCCTCCCCCAACGGCACCCGCAGCAGCCCATCTTTCCCTGCCCCCAACCCCGTCCCATCCACCACCTCGACAATCCGCTGCGCCGCCTTGACCGGATCCGACCCCGCCGCAGTCTGTGCTGTCTTATTCCCCCTGAACTTGGTCAGAACCGCCTCCACCGGCGTCCCCGCATACCCCGGATCCAACCCGGCCGCCGGCTCCACAAACGCCGCCCAGAAGCCCGTCCGCAGCGTGCCCGGCTCGACCAGCAGCACGCGGATCCCCAAGGGAGCGAGTTCCTTGGCCAGGCTCTCGGACATGCCTGCAGTGCCACACGTTAGCCCAACCCAACTTGAAGGAAAGACAAACCCACCCTCCAGGGCAAATTTACTCCCCGCATAAACCGCACAAGCAGGCAACCCGTCCACGCCGGCACTGCTCGAGACATTGACGACCGTGCCGGCCCGCCGCGCCCGCATGGCCGGCAGCACCGCCTGCAGCACGCGGATCGCCCCGAACACGTTCGTGTCGAACTGCGCGCCCACCTCGGCCAGGGTCATGGCTTCGATGCTGCCTAGCAGGGAGTAGCCGGCGTTGTTGACGAGGACGTCGACGGGCGGGTGGGCCGCGAGGGCGGCGGAGAGGGTTGCGGTGGTGTCTGGGGAGGTGATGTCGAGGGGCAGCCAGGTTAGGTGAGGGTGGGTGGTGAGGGAGGGGTGGGTCAGTGAGGCTTGCGTCGGGTCGCGCGCGGTGGCCAGCACGGTGTGTCCGGCTTGCAGGGCGGAGTGGGCGAGGGCGGCGCCGAGGCCGCTGGATGCGCCGGTTATCAGGTAGGTTTTTGGCATTTTGGGAGGGGGATGGGGTTGGGGTTGAGGGGGATGGGAGATGGGGGATGGGGGTGTATATGTAGGTGATGTACGGAGTGGAGTATATGTATATAGTTGTGTATAAGGTGGTGGTGGTGGTGGTGGTGGAGGACGGAGTTTATGCTTAAGGCCGCGTACTTCCGGTATCTTTGGGCTGGGCTTCTTAGGGATTACTGGTGGGAATGGCGTGGTGAGATTGACGGTCAATGTGGGTTTGGGGGCGGGAATCCTGCGCTAGACAGACATCCCTGTGTTTCTGATTCTTTTTAGAGGTGCGGATTGCGTGGACTTGATAGTATCAAGGGGATTGCTGTGGATATACGATGTAGATAGGAAGGTAAAGGCAAGGCGGGGCGGGCGGGGCGGGGCGGGTGTTCCTGTTCCATGGTTAGAATCATTGATTCATGAGTAGTAAAGTAGTATTTACCTTATTGAAGTAAACAATTCATAGCTACAAAGAGGAGGTGCTGTATAGAGTGTCCTATTCTCAATTGACCAAGATGGAGTATAAGCTGTAGAACAGTGTACTGTACCTACACCGACTGACCTATCTCTAGCAGTATAAATCACATGCAACTGACTAGGATGTGCCCACCTCTAGCAAGCTAGTATGTAGTCTACGTAGTCAAGTCAAGGTATATCTTCTCATCTCCACCACATCACCATCACCATCACTAAGTCCACTCAACCAACCACAATAGAAACCCCCTTACGATCAAACCATCCCGATCTTTAACAAACAACACAACACCAAAATGACCGACCACCCCACAACCACAACCACCACCACGACACCAACCACAACCACAACCACAACCACAACCCCCGCACCCGCACCCGCAACCACAACCACACCCCCCAATCCTCTTCCCCCCCAAAACACCCCCCAAAACACCCCCCAAAACCCACCAACCTCCCACCCCTCAGCCTCAACCACATCCCCCTCTACAAGCACAGCAACCGAAGCCCGCACAGCCTTCACCGCCACCCTGCGCAGCACCGCGCAAGCGCACGAGACGCACCTGCGCGAGCGCGCCCGGATCCTGCACGACAACGCCGCCGCCCTCGAGCGCCAGGAGCACGCGCTGGCGGGGTCGACAGCGGCGCTGGCGAAGCAGAACGCCCAGCTGGCCAAGACGGCGGACGCGGCGCGCGACGCGTTGAAAGAGATCGGGGACGTGCAGAACTGGGCGGAGGTGATTGAGCGCGAGCTGTTGGTGGTGGAGGAGACGTTGCGGTTGGTTGAGCATCGTTCGGGGGGTGGGGATGGGGATGGGGAGGATTCTGGGCGGGAGGGGGTTGATTTTGGTGATGAGGGGGATGCTGGGGTTGTGAATGGGGCTGGGGCTGGGAAGGTGCGGAGAGATGAGCGGGACGGAGGTCGGGAGGAGGAGGGTGGGGATGACGACGATGCCGATAACGAGAATCTTGGGAAGGGGAGGGGTGGGTGGTTTCGGTGGTGGTGATTCTTCTTCATGGGGTTGGGGTTTGAGTTGGATTGAGGGGCAATGTTGGTCGTGATGATGATGGTTGCGGGGTACTATCTTGTCTATTTGTATATCTGCAGTCATGGATTGATGCATACACCATGCAGGTACACAGCACTTACTGACAGTCATGACCAGCAGTACACACACTACATCACTACATGCATCAACCCTACGTCTGATCATCCCGCAACTACCTTGTATACACCGCATCCATTAGTCGCTAGTAATCACCCAACACCGTGCATGCCCGAAAATACTATGTATGTGTTAAAACAAATGGCAAAAATACAAGTAACCCCGACCAACGGATCACTACATATTGGCCAGCTCGTGGTCAATCTGTTTGTCGAGGAAGGCCCGTTTGTCGCCCATCAACGTCGTTTGCAATCGTTGCTCAACCAATGCCCGCACTGTGCCAGATTAGTTAGGGACTGAAACAACCACCCAGGCAAATCACTTACCCTGCTTCTTCGTCACCGTGTCCAAATCCACCTCGGCCAAGCAGCTGCGAATCGCCTCCGTGATCGAGGCCTCGTCCGGCCCACTGCCCCCGCGGAAATCGAACGCGCTCACCGGTCGAGAGGAGTAGCCTCCCACCGGACTACGCGAGTTGGGTCGCGGCCCACCGAGCAGGTTCTCCGTGCTCTGCATCAATCCCACACTGTGGCGGTTCGTCGCCATCCCACTGTCCTGGAACTGGCTCAAGTTGCCCATCGACATGTGGCGCGACACGTTGTGACTGCTCTGGTGAGGGTTGTCCGTGTACCTCGTGAAGCTGGACAGATGCGATTGGCGGTTGCCCGGCGTGTTCAGGAAAGGTGCCGGCGACTGCGGTGGCATGTAAGGGCTGCTGTGGCGACCCTGCCCGGGGAAGCCCGTCAGGATCGTCGACGCCGGCTTGACCGACGAATACTGCGAGTGCATGTCGTCCATTTCCATCGCCATCTCGTCACCAAAACGCCCAGAGTACAGCTTCTCCTGGCTCATGCCGAAGTCGCCGCGACGGCCGGGGAGATTGTTGGCCAGAGCATAGTCGTCCCAGCGCTGCAGCGGAATGCTGCGCGGGTCGAATTTGTCTTCCTCCACTGCCACCACCTTCTTGTCTCCCTTCTCACCGATCACAACACGCGTGTTACCCCAACTGAAATCATCCTGCTTCCAGAAAGAGTACAGCGGCAGAACGAAGTTGTAGACCGGGTAGGCACACAGATAGATGATCATCCATCCGATGTGTTGCCACTGGCGCTTGAGAAGGAAGATAATCGCCTGGAGACCATACACACCCGCCAAGATAATGATCGAGATGATCGGGAACTGACCCGTGCCACTTCCAACCAGATACAACAGGTATCCCAGGTAGACACACGTAGCCGGAAGAATAAGCGTACCAATAAGATCAACCAGGACGACGAACCGCATACTAAACAAACAGAAGCCACACATATCCTTCAAGGCCGCAACCTCAACCAGGTTATGGATGGTGGAGTTGATCCAACGACGTCTCTGCGAAAGCAGGACGGACCATGTCTCGGGCGCGGCCGTACTGGCGTAGGCATCGGGGATGAACTTGTAGGACATGTGAGG
The DNA here is from genome assembly GCF_003184825.1 of Aspergillus fijiensis CBS 313.89. NCBI lineage: Eukaryota > Fungi > Ascomycota > Eurotiomycetes > Eurotiales > Aspergillaceae > Aspergillus > Aspergillus fijiensis. The sequence continues at coordinate 129,750 of NW_024469034.1, read as the reverse complement.
GAAATGCTTCGTCATGAGGGTGGTCAGGAAACGATCCTCTCCCAAAGACAAAAGGTTCTTCTTGTGAAGGGTGTCCACTTCAGGGTCGGCATATTCGACGATGACCTGATCGGAAATGATAAGCGGGCGACCCTTGTCGGCGGTGCGCAAGCGATACATGCAGAAACTGAAAACCTGTTAGCAGCAATTCAGACACACTCGGGTCAGTGACTTACCATCCCGGAAGACAGGTGACGGTGCCGAAAAGCGATTCGAATGCCTTGGCCAGATGGTGAGAAATGTAGTACTCGTAGACCTGAATCATCGTCCACCAACTCCGCTCCTCGTTCTGAAGACTGGTCTCGCCACAAATACCGGCAATCCGCGCATCATTGGCACATGCAGCCACAAGTCGGTTCAGTGAATCTTCCCGCACACTAGTATCGGCATCCACCATCAGGCAGTACTCGTACAGCTCGGGGTCAACGCCAATCACGTTGTTGATCTGATGGAAGATCTCAAGCTCGAGCGGCGTCATGGGAGAGCGATGGTGCACGCGATTCAGGAACTGCATCAACAGGATCTGGGAGTCACGCTTGCCACGGTTGCCAGGCTTGGGCTTGCTCTGCTCCGACTCCTTACCGACCTTCACCACAACGATGTACGGAACCACGTTGCCTTCATATTCGTAGAGACCAGAGTATACCTTTCCGTAGTTCAGTTGCTCGTTTCCTTGTCCGATGGCCTTGCAGGGTAACGCAGGAGGATCGATCTTGGGATCCACGCCAAGGATATCCAGCACGATCTTGGGAGTTGGCCGGTCATTACCACCACCGACAATCATACCGTCACAGATCACGAAGATGAGCTTCCGCTTGTTATCATATTCGAGGGCAGTAAGCGAGTCCAAACCCTGCCGCAGCGCATCCTCACCCTCAGTGTAGGCAGGGACCATGCAGATAACGAACTTGTCTTGCGGAGCAGGACGACGCTTGGTACCGAACTGCAGAGCGGCAAGGAACTTGACAACAATCACAGCACAGATCATAACCGTGAATGCCAACAAGATCCAGTTGTTGACCGTACACCTCGGGCTGTTGCGGAAATCGACTTTGCCCTTGTAGAAAACGTAGTCCAGACAAGTCTGGGCGTTACGGAAATCCGTGCTGTTTCCCCATTTCGACGTGACGTCTTCACCAGCATAGTTCTTGAAAAGCGTGGTCACGCTGCTGGGAAGGTAGTCATAACCGTTGCTATCATCGAACAAATCGGCCGTGTAGAAATAATCCGTCAGATCATAAATCTTCTCATTGACAATGACCCAGTACCGCGAACTTGACTCAGCCTCCTCCTTGACCTTCTTTCGGGTCCAGACAAGAGGTCCCTTGTAGTACCCTTTCATTTTGGGTAGGAAGATGTCCTCATACCACGTGATGTTGTGCAGCGCCGTGGTCGTGCTTGGCGTTTCATAGGGACCGCACTTGTGTTCCGCATTGGGGTATTCAATGGCGCTGGTGTCGTTGTATTGCATTTGAATTGACTGTTCCGTGACAAAGTGCCCGCAGAAGCGAGTCAGTGGGGGAGGGAAGTACGGATCCAGGATCTCTCCGGCGAACGGCTTCATGTTGCTGGTAGTCGTCTCGATACTGCTGTCACTGTGCTGTTTACGCCAGAACTTGCTGATGTCATATACGTTTCCATGGACACTGACGTAGAAGTCATTGTTGCCCACATGCCAACTGAGCTCCTTTTCGTTCCAGACTTTGTTCTTGTTCGGGCACAGAAGATCGCCGAAAGCGATGATATAGAAGCAGACAATGCCGTTGAACAGCAGGATAAGGAAGACGAGAACGAACTTCTCTCTCCAGGCCATCCGGACGTCAGGACGCTTCATGCGACCAAACCAGCGGAGGGCGAAAGAGGGGATCCAAAAGGTCAACGCCCACACAAAGGCGACCCAGGCACGCCGCACCTTGGTGATGGGCTTCTTCTCGATGTGCTTGCCATCTCCAAATTCCGGATCAAGCTCGCCTTCGTACCGGGCATAATCCTCGTCCCATTTCCTCGTATCGCCTTTGCTGCCGAGGCCGTAGTCGCCTCCACTCATGTGAAGCGTGTTGGGGACACTGGGCGCAATAGACTTGGCCAGGCCACCATGAACACTGGGCACGAGAGTACTTTGTCTTTGAAGGAGGTCATCCCGGCTTCCCAGAAGACTGGTCGATTCTACGACCGGAGTTCCGGCGTAATGCGGATCAAGCATAGTGCTGCCGTAGATAAACGGGTTCACTGGTGGCGACTCGTCCGGTTTGAGGTCGAGCATCGTTTCAGCCTCCCACCAAGCGCTCTCTCGCATCCAAATACGCTGGTGACCGACGACTGCGTCGCCATTGGTCCATCCTCGTTCCATCAACCAGCTTTCGACCCCTTCTCTGCCGTCGGCGCAGCCAAGTCGGTGGTAACGGCTCACGAACTCATCCACATCGAAATCCGCGGTGAAGTCGAGCTGCTTAAGTCGTCTGTTAGCCCATTCGGCAAACCGCCATTCGCGTAATTGACGGGAGACTGCCGCCGCCGACCAGCCGGCAGCTGGGAGGGAAGGGTTAAGATTCTGGGGAAGCTCGTCCGTTGGGTGCAGAGAGATGTGATGCCACACTCTGCTACTTCCCAAAGTGTTGATGAGATCGAAGCGGCCCTTTTGGCCAACCGTGATACCTTCGCTTTCGACGGGCAGCAAAAGGCGTCGGAGGAAAGAGTCCCCTTCAACCTCGAAGCCGACTTTCTCGAGTACCTCCTGTCGCCGCGCGATTTCGTATTCACGTTCGCGCCAGGCATTTCCAGTGGTAATGCCAAGGTCGGGCTCGACCTGTGCAACTGCCGCGTTCACGTCGTTGGAAACTGCGTGCCCAACCGCAGGAACGCTGACGCCGTCTTCCTTCATTTCCGCATTGATACCAATGCTGTCGTCGAAGACTTCTCTCATTGCCAATGCTTTGCCCAGGGCGGGTCGAGGGATGTCCACCACCGTGATAGCAACGGTATCGTCGTCAGTCCATTGACCTCCAGGGCCGGAGCCACCGCTCATGCTGGGGCTACTTTCTAGCATTGCTTGGAGCTCGCTCGAAATGGCGTCGTTCGCCTTGCCGATCACCCAATCGACGAGGGCTTCGTAGATTCCAGCAATCAACACCTCCCGTTCATCGGTCGAGCACTTGCGGGCTAGAATTTCCGGGTCAATCCCTAGGAGGCCGCCGACCTCCTCACAGGCCTCCTCGAGGTCCTCCTGATCGACGAGCAATCCTGCCGCATCGCCCAACTTCAGCAATCCGGCCAGTGTAGCCAGTAGACCACGCAAGGAGGCTCCCTTGATGCCGATGGCCTTGAGCGCGGCCCGGAAATCCTCTGCGGCAGCGGCATCGTCCGCTGTCGGGAGATAGGATGGTGGGGTGTAGGTTCCGGACTTGTTCAGCAGAGAATACTCCGATGCGTCCTTCAGGTTCAGGAACTCGCGCTCGGCGGGGGTGGACACTGAGGCTAGGAGGTAGTAGAAAACGTCAAACGCACGAAAGCCCGGCTCCGGGGCAATGTCGAGAAGTCCCTTGCGTACATTGATCCCGGATGTTGACAGCGACAACGTCAATCCTACAATGTCCCCTTTCAGATTGAAGGAGTAGCGAGCAGCAAGGGCGGAGTAGAGGGAATAAGAAGGGTTGAAGGACGTCACCGCGGAGACGAAGGGTCGAAGAGCCGTCAGCGCGGTGAAGGTGACACTCGGGGTCGAAAGTGGCAGGGCCGCCAGGAATGGTTCCAAGATGGAAGGGGTCGACTGGTGTGCCGAGCTGTTGTAGGTTAGCAGACTGCGAAAGTTTGTGCACAGCAGGATCTTGCATACCAGAGCACAATGCAGCCGTCCTCCGCTCGTCGGCGCGCATGCTCCCACGCCCGGAGCGCGATCTCACGGTCTATCGTGCCTCCATCCTGGCCGTTTGAGGTGGCCCGCGAGGCAGTGACCCATGTATTCACCACCAGGCTTGTTGCTGCGTCGAGTTGATATGCTTGAGCGGAGTTGTAGTAGGCATGCAGCGCATTCAAAAGTGTGGTTGTTGTTACAGGGCTCGGTGAGTGTGCACCTGGCCGCGAGGTCGATAGGCCAGCGGAATGGCCCGAGTAAACGGAAAAGCGAGTGGACATGATTGTTGTTCCTGTTCACAGCAGCTCACAACAGTCAAGTCAATATACTTTCTGGTTAAGAAGTTGCCCAAGCAGCCCAATCCAGTGTCCAATAAATGTATAGGCTGGGTGGCTGGTTATAGCATGGGTCTTGGGTTGGCTGATTCAAAGGCGGGCGATCAAGCCATGAGCATGTCTTGGTGGTTGTAGGACTGTAGCTTGTCGGTTGAAATAAAACCGTGTTGTCTTATGTGAATATCGAAAAGTCCGATCAAAATAGTTCTATCAAGTCTCGAGTATGTATCAGGTCAATGTCGTCTGAGCGAGTGTCAGGGACGGTAGTCGGTAGCGAATGTTGGAGGATCGATCGATTAAGATTAGAATGCTTGGAGAGGGGGGGGGGAATAGCTCGAGAAAGCGAAAGACTAGAGGGAGATGAGGAGATAGGATAGCGACAGAGATGAAGAACTGCACAAAAAAAGGAATTAAACAATGCAGGACAAGCAGCAATGGAGGAAACAAGAGCCAAGATGAAGATGCAAAGCAACAGCGCAGGAAAGAAAGCAGCAGCGGCAGCAGAGAGGAGCGAGTTGTTCGAATGTTGTTTGTACCAATACTTACTCTCTCTCTGGTCTGTCTCTCTCTGTTAACTTACCAGTCAGAGCTTAGCTCGATCGGGATAGTCAGGTATGGGTATGGGTAAGTAAGCATGGGTCGTATGGGTCGGAGCGGATTTGAAAATTACTGCGACCTCGGAGGTAGATTACCGCTTACCGCCGACACTAGTACTGCTAGTACTGCAACTGTCTGCACATTACAGACTGCTCACTTGCTCGGTAGATACCCGCCAACCTGCGGGCACAGTTTGGGTTTCAACGTTGTCAGGGGGGTATTTTGCAATGACCAGAGGAGACTATCAGCCACTAGCCACTCAAACTAGCTAACTTTAAGCGGTCAAGTGCAGGAGACAGATACTACTCTGGAGTAAGCAGCAGAAACTATCCATGGGTAGTCAACGTAGTCTCCGTATTCGGGCCAGGAGACCTTACTCAGGTGGTGAAATGGTGGTCAAATGGACAGTTGACTAGTGACCTACCTCCCTTTGCCCCCCCTAATTGTGTCTCTGACTCCATTGCTCTCTTCACCGGAAGACGATAAATTACTAGGTGCAATGTGTGTGGGTGTATGTGTGTGTATCAGTATCTCTTTCACTTCAAGGTTCCTCTATCTTTTCCACCCTTCAAGCGAGGCTCGACCAATGTCATGTGGCGTGCTTAACGTACTTTGGCTGCAGCCAATCGGTGAGGCGGAGTAGAATTGATCCATGGCTTTAGACCCTGGAGGGAAACCCTATAATTGGCAACAAAACTGAGTTGGTGTTGTCTCACACCTCTTCAACAACTGTTCTTGTCTCAGGCAAGAGGCCAATTAAGGTGGCTGCCCTTGTCTTGCCACTCTTTGGCACTGCAGTCTCGCCGCTCTGCTATTTCTGGATGTTTTTCCAGCATGGAGGGGTAGCTGTCATATGCTGTTCAGAGACAATTCTGCATCCAATTCATCCCGGATTGGCTGCGGCCGTGGATGGAGTTTTCTAATTTTTACATTTTTATTTTTTTTTCTTATTTTTGTCATGGCAGGACACTTTTATGCCTGCTCAATAAATGCTGTGCTGAGTCTGTTCGTGTGTTACCAGACTACCAGATATCCACACTCCAGTCCGACTACTACACGGGCAAAGTGTCCAAACCATGGTGATACGTGTAAGAAAGTTAAGCCTGACTCGGATGCTGTAATGGTACTACGGTAATATCGATGTCGCTTGCTAGCCACCTCGCATGAATTGCCTCCTTCCCATCAATATCAATAGATTGCTGTAAATTGCTGCTGCAGAAGTTAGTGTTGTTGGGGTACCGACGACAGAGAGGAGGGGAGCAAAAGAGGGAGGAAAGGGTGCACGGCTGACTAAGGAACCCTGTCTCTTCTTTGTTGGAGAGGGAAGGGAAAAAAACAACAAACGAAAGGGGGGAGGGGATTTTGTCCCTTCCCTTCCCTTCCCTTCCCTCTTCCCCAACTTCGTGGGTCCGGGCAAAGAAAAGAAGAAAAAATATTCCCACTTTTTTTCTCGTCAATGCTGTTGGTCACAAAAACACCCCTAGTTTCACGCTTGGCTGGATTGGGGAATGAGATCGAATGATCGCTCCACTCCACCCGAATTCTTCCTTTTGGGTTGGATTGTGCTGCTAACTGCTCAGGGTCTCCCGGATGATCCTGATCACCAACCATAGACGGTACAAAATGTGGTGCTCCAAACTTGGCATCACCGTCAGACTGGATCGAGTCTTCGAGTCTGACTACTTATGATCTCAAATGTCTCTCTTTCTGGAGGATCTCCATATCAGATCCTGCCCGCTTCCTGAGTCTCCATCATCATCATGACTGCACGTCTGCTCTCTGCATGCCGCATGGGTTTTTATCGAGTCCACTGTCTCTACCACACCCCCGTTCACCATCCACATCCTATACGATGCGTGGGAAGAATCCGCGCGTCGCCCGAGCCCGCCCTGACTGGCGACTGCATCAGTCAGGGAAGTTGGAGCCCCTCCCCTCCCCCCTTTTCGACTCTGCGCGGGTGGCGCTGAATGATTGACATGGGATTGTCTCTGTTGCGCCAGCATTAGATGGGCAGCCCTCGTCTCACATTCTCAGCTGCTGATTCTAATTCTGACTCGAGGGGGGCGGGCGGGTGGGCAGCAGGAGAGCAGAGCGAAGAGGTATTCTATCTGAGACCTCGCGGGAAAACACAGGGACAAGACCAATGGTAATTATGGGTCTTGTTTACAGCGTGTGTTTATTGATTGAAATTGAAACGATTGGTACCTCAGGGCCCGGCCCCCCCGACCCTAACCTGAGGTCAGCCAGTCAGCCAGTCGAGCCTGAGCCAGAGACCAGACCATTCCATTCCCAGGGAAGCTTCGCCCAACCGGTTTCTGTACAGCCCTCCACCTGGATTCGGATCCGCGGGCCCTCGGCTGTCAGGTGCAGGATGCAGCCTCCAAAAATAATTCTCCCCTAGCAGCATGGGATGGGATAGATGCTCTATTATTTTTTCGTAATGACCGAAGAAAGGCTGCTGCTAATGTGTAGACTACTACCGTAAGAGCAGGTTGCCCGGCAATTAGTGAAGAAAAATCGATAAGCTAATAATAAAAAAAAGAGATAGTGAAGGATGGTGAATGAAAAATACGTAACCCCAGCTCTTTACCAATTTACTAGTAACTTTCAAACTGAAGTCCCCTCTTTTTTTCCTCTCTCTCTCTCTCCCGTCTGTTTCTTTTCTTCCCTTTCCCCCCGCCGCCGCCCATAAAAAGATCCATCCATACGGACTTACCCCATACGGTAATATACTTACCAGACTGGACCAGGAGTGGATTCCCTTTATCAACATTGTCCGATGCGTTTGTCTTGTCTGTCTGTCCCCAGAAAAAGCTACCCGTTGTTCACTCACTGATGTTGCTTCTTCCTCTTCCTCCTTCGAATTTCCATCGCTCTGTTGCTCCTTCGCCGTTTTTGTGATTGTGTTTGGCATCTGATAATCCTAATCTTAATCTCCTTCCCATTTCCCCCCTCCTCATCGACGCTCGCTTCATCTCACTTGGCGCCCGCCATTTACAATCGCTTCAAACCAGCTTGCGGGCCCCCCTCTCCCATCTGCCCCCAAGTCTGCGGGCTACTCCAGTCGCTTCTCTTGACTTTGAAGTTGGAGCATCATCCGAATTTTGTTTCTAGCGCAGATTGCTATGATCAGTGCAGGAAATGTACCTATCTTACTTTGACTGAGTATCAAGCATTGTCCATTCGAGGTAATCGCAACATTCCTAGGCCCGGAACAACAACACGCGTTTTACTTCGGCCGAGCATAGCAAGAAAGGATTCCACTGGATTCGACATTGATCCACCTGCTCTCACCTCTAAGATACCTTTGAGTCGCTATTGTGATCAGCTTCAGCATCCGTCGCTTGACCCACGACTTGGGTCTTGAGGCGTCAACAACGCGAACATGGTTGCACATACCACCGCGGGACACACCCCGTCTCATGCACAGTCCTCACTACCGTCATTACCTTCACATCTGCAGTCTGACACACATTTGACTGCACACTTAGCCAGCCGGTAATGAAGCCCATCAAGGCTCGTCAAAGACATTCAGGTTGCTAACGGTGGCACACTGTAGATTCCATGTCGGATTACCAACTGCGCGCTTGTCATCGCAAGCTTTGATTAGTCTCAACACATATACCTCATCCGCCAAAGGCCCCGATGGCGACAAAGAGGGCAGTGCTATGGGAGAGGCGGAGGACCTGGCCAGGCGGGCATTCACTCGTCTCGGTGCACGGGGAGAGAACCAGGCCATTGTTTTCCTGTAAGCCCCTTTGTGGCCGTCGCAGTGGGGACGAAATCTAACTAGATGACTCAGTGGTGAGAGTGGCTCTGGAAAGACCACCCTTCGTTCTCACATCGTTTCGGCCTTCCTCTCGTTCTCCTCCACCCCTCTTTCCTCGAAGCTGTCATACGCTGCTTTCGTTTTCGACACCCTCACGACAACCAAGTCCCTGACCACACCGACAGCATCCAAAGCTGGACTTTTCTTGGAACTCCAGTACGATGGTTCCTCATCAGTGAACCCCACCTTAATCGGTGGTAAGATTATCGACCACAGACTTGAGCGCAGTCGCATTGCTTCCGTTCCTACTGGAGAGCGAAGCTTTCACGTCCTTTACTATCTCCTTGCTGGAACGAGTGCTGCCGAGAAGACCCATCTAGGGTTCGACAATTCGATCCACGTCTCGACCGCGGCCGGCAAGCTGTCTTCCGCCTCGATCGGTCACAAGCGATGGAGATATCTGGGTCATCCCACCCAGCTCAAGGTGGGCATCAACGACGCCGATGGATTTCAGCACTTTAAGACCGCATTGAGGAAGTTGGAGTTCCCCCGCAGTGAAATCGCGGAACTGTGTCAGATGTTGGCGACGATCCTGCATCTGGGACAGCTTGATTTCGTGAGCGGACAGGCCACGACGACCGGCGCGGAGGAATCTGGCGGATACTCTCACGAGGGTGGCGAGAAGGTCACCGTCGTCAGAAACAAGGATGTTTTGTCCATCATTGCGGCCTTCCTGGGCTTGAGTGTGGAACAACTCGAGACCAGTTTTGGTTACAAGACGAAGACCATCCGCCGGGAGCGCGTCACTGTGATGTTGGATCCCAAGGGGGCACGGCAGAATGCGGATGATTTGGCCAGAACCCTGTACTCTCTCCTGGTGGCATATGTGATTGAGACCATCAACCAGAAGATCTGCGCGGCCGAGGACAGTGTGGCCAACACCGTCTCGGTCGTCGACTTCCCTGGTTTCTCTCAAGTCAGCGCAACCGGCTCGACGTTGGACCAGCTACTGAGCAATGCGGCGACGGAGTCCCTGTACAATTTCTGTTTGCAATCGTTCTTCGACCGGAAGGCAGATATGCTGGAACGGGAAGAGGTTTCCGTGCCAGCGACGAGCTATTTCGACAACGTTGATACCGTGCGAGGCCTGTTGAAACCCGCGAATGGTTTGTTGAGTATCCTCGATGACCAGACTAGACGTGGAAGGACAGACTCTCAATTCCTCGAATCCGTCAGAAGACGTTTTGAAAACAAGAACCCCGCTATCACCGTTGGTTCCGCGGGCCAAGCCACAGGTGTGGTCTCACAGCATGCACGCACTTCGTTCACGGTGAAGCACTTTGCTGGCGAAGTCGAATACCCTGTCCATGGTCTTCTGGAGGAGAACGGTGACATGATCTCTGGAGATCTGATGAATCTCATGAAGTCCACGAACAGCGAATTTGTGAGAGATCTGTTTGGCCAGGAGGCTCTACACACGGTTACGCATCCCCAAGAGAAGACCGCCATTGTACAAGCGCAAGTTAGCTCGAAGCCGCTGCGTATGCCCAGTATGGCCAGGCGCAAAAACGGCCCGTCTTCTCGTCCCATGTTCGATGCACCGCCGCCTATCGAGGACAGAGATGAGGTTGAGAGTCAGGCTGACAGTACATCGAAGAGTTCCGGAAGACGCAAGAGCGCCATGATTGCAAGTGGCATCCAGGGCGCTGCCGGACAGTTCCTGTCTTCGTTAGACATTGTCAATAAATGTCTGAGCTCCCCCAACTTGAATCCTTACTTCGTTTTCTGCCTGAAGCCCAATGATCGACGTATCGCCAATCAATTTGACAGCAAATGTGTCCGCGCACAAGTACAAACATTCGGCATTACGGAAATCAGCCAGCGACTGAGGAATGCAGACTTCAGTGTCTTCCTCCCATTCGCGGAATTCCTGGGCCTGGCTGAGATTGGCAATGTTGTGGTGGGAAGCGACAGGGAGAAGGCGGAGGTTGTCCTTGATGAGAAGCGATGGCCGGGGAATGAAGCCCGAGTCGGCAGCACAGGTGTCTTCCTCAGCGAACGTTGCTGGGCGGACCTTGCAAAGGTCGGCGAGCGCGTGGTTCCCGTCTACGCTGCGGGTGAAGGCTCCGACGAAGGCGGGGACGGTCTGCTTCACCCGCAGACCGCGAACTACCATGATTCCAAAGTCCGACTCCTTGGCCCAGCGGACCAGTCGCCGGGTGGTTTCATATACGGCGAGGAAGGGAAGCAAGGGTATTTTGGTAGTCGCGATCTCGATGGACGCTCCGAGGCTGGTGCTTCTGCCTTCAACTCCGGGGACATGTTCCGGAATCTGGATACCCGTGAGCAGATGTTGGAAAAGGGCAATGACAAGAACATGGAAGAGATCGAAGATATACCTGTGTCTGGTAGTCGCAAAAGGTGGATGTTCCTCGTCTATCTGCTAACGTGGTACATCCCTGACTTCACCATCAAACTCCTCGGTCGTATGAAGCGCAAGGATGTGCGAATTGCCTGGCGTGAAAAGCTCGCGATCAATCTGATCATCTGGTTCTGCTGTCTCGTCGCCATATTCTTCATTGTTGTCTTTCCTTCCTTGATCTGTCCCACACAGCACGTTTACTCGTCTGCCGAGCTGTCTTCGCACAATGGCAAAGATGGACACAACTCTTTCGTCGCAGTTCGGGGTGTGGTTTTCAATTTGGGCAAATTCATGCCCGCACACTACCCCGATATCGTGCCTGAAACGGCTCTCAAGAAATACGCAGGCACGGATGCCACCGGTCTGTTCCCTGTACAAGTCTCAGCTTTGTGCCCCGGCACGACAGGAGAAGTGGATCCTACGGTGCTTTTGGACTACTCAGCGACCAACGTCTCAGGCTCTGCCACTACTGTCAGTTCCACCGATACCAACATGCAGTACCACGACTTCCGCTATTTCACCAATGACTACCGGCCGGATTGGTTCCAGGAGCAAATGATTTCACTCAGATCAAATTATTTCAAAGGTTGGGTCGGTTACACACCAGAGTACATCAAGACCCTTGGTGAAAAGTCCCAGTACATTGGAAGTATCAACGGCAAGGTCTATGATTTGACGACGTACGTTGCAGGAGGTCGGAGAGTGGAAGCCCCGGAGGGCAAGACGGTCCCTGCCGACGTCAATCGCGACTTTATGAGTACTTTGGTCGTCTCTCTCTTCCAGGACCTTCCAGGTCGAGATTTGACGAAGTATTGGGAGAACCTGAAAATTACCGACGTCATGCGCCAGCGCATGCAGCTGTGCTTGGACAATCTCTTTTTCGTGGGTCATGTCGATACCCGTAACTCGGCTCAATGTCTGTTTGCACGATACTTCATTCTGGCAATCTCCATCTTCATTGTTTCGGTCGTGGTTTTCAAGTTCCTTGCTGCCCTGCAGTTCACAAGGAAGAATCTCCCGGAGAATCTTGATAAATTCATCATCTGTCAAGTTCCAGCCTACACGGAAGACGAAGACTCTCTGCGCCGTGCCATTGATTCCATGGCTCGCATGCGTTATGACGACAAGCGGAAACTCCTTGTTGTCATTTGCGATGGTATGATTATCGGACAAGGCAACGATCGTCCTACCCCAAGAATTGTCCTGGATATTTTAGGAGTCCCAGAATCTGTCGATCCCGAGCCTCTCAGCTTCGAAAGTCTGGGCGAAGGACAGAAGCAGCACAATATGGGTAAGATCTATTCAGGTCTCTACGAGGTTCAAGGTCACATTGTCCCCTTCCTTGTTGTTGTCAAGGTTGGAAAACCTTCCGAGGTGGCTCGCCCTGGTAACCGTGGAAAGCGTGATTCTCAGATGGTACTCATGCGATTCTTGAACCGCGTACACTACAACTTGGCTATGAGTCCGATGGAGCTGGAAATGTATCACCAGATCCGCAACATCATCGGTGTCAACCCTACCTTCTATGAATTTATTCTACAGGTCGATGCCGATACTGTTGTCGCCCCGGATGCAGCAACACGCTTCGTCTCTACGCTGTTGGCTGATACTCAAATCATCGGTCTTTGCGGTGAAACTGCTTTGTCTAACGCTAAACACTCGGCCATCACCATGATGCAAGTCTACGAATACTACATCTCACACAACATGATCAAGGCATTTGAGAGTCTGTTCGGATCAGTCACTTGTCTGCCCGGTTGTTTTACAATGTACCGCATTCGCTCTGCGGAGAGTGGAAAGCCTCTGTTCGTCAGCAAAGAGGTTATCGATGCCTACTCCGAAATTCGCGTTGATACACTCCACATGAAGAACCTGCTGCATCTTGGTGAAGATCGTTATCTCACCACACTCTTGATGAAATTTCATCCCAAGTTCAAGACCAAGTACATCATCGCTGCCAAGGCCTGGACTATCGCGCCTGAGAGCTTCGCTGTGTTCCTGTCGCAGCGTCGTCGTTGGATTAACTCAACCGTCCATAACTTGATGGAGTTGGTGCCTCTGCAGCAGCTGTGTGGTTTCTGCTGTTTCAGTATGCGTTTCATTGTCTTTGTCGACTTGCTCAGTACCGTCATTCAGCCTGTTACCTTGGCTTATATCGCGTACTTGATCTACTACCTCGTCACCGATACTTCGACTATTCCGTGGACCACTTTTGTTCTCCTTGCTGCCATCTACGGTCTCCAGGCACTCATCTTCATCTTCCGTCGCAAGTGGGAAATGCTCGGATGGATGCTCATCTACCTATTGGGTCTCCCTATCTCTTCCCTGGCTCTGCCTTTGTACTCCTTCTGGCACATGGATGACTTCTCTTGGGGTAACACCCGTGTTATCACTGGAGAGAAAGGTCGCAAGGTCGTCATTTCAGATGAGGGCAAGTTCGATCCGGCGTCCATTCCGAAGAAGACGTGGGACGAGTATCAGGCCGAACTGTGGGAGGCGCAAACTTCTCGGGACGATCGCTCCGAGGTCTCTGGCATATCTTATGCCACCAAGTCCTACCACCCCATGCAATCTGAGTACGGGTTCCCGCCCTCGCGGCCCATGTCTCAATTCGGCATGCCTCGCTACTCCTCCCGGATGTCCTTGGCCCAGTCGGAGATTATGAGCCGTCACATGGACATGGAGATGGAAGACCTGTCTCATCTGCCTAGCGACGATGCTATTTTGGCCGAAATCCGGGACATCCTCCGCACGGCGGATCTAATGACGGTTACGAAGAAGAGCATCAAGCAGGAGCTTGAGCGACGATTCGGTGTCGCGTTGGATGCTAAGCGTCCCTACATCAACTCAGGTAAGAAACCTTGTTTGGTCCTTTGTGGGTTAAATTTATGGTACTAACTTCTTCACAGCTACTGAGGCCATTCTCGCCGGTCACCTCTAGGTGAAGATCGCATAGCTGTAATTCTTCTTCGATTTTCATGATAAACACGCCCTTACTACCGTCTTGGCGATATTTTCCTCCCATGATCAATATTGCTTGTGACTGATCGTCGCGCATCGCCGCCGCTCTCTCCCCTTCCCACCTGGGCCCCCAATCCGAACCTTCATGTCTACCTGATCTCTTGCCATATCTGACACGGTTGCCAATGAAATGTTCCCACTTTTTTCTCGACTGTGTTGTTATCTTCCATTGATTTGTTTCGCTCCATTTATCTCTTGGCATCGGCGTTTGTACATTACCACATGTGTGGCATATTTTATTATTCCTGCCTCCTTTCCTGCGCCTCAAGGATGTATTATTTGAGCGGACAAAGCTTTTATTTTCCTGCTGTTTCATTGCTACTTTTGTGTCAAATCCTCTATCTCTATTTTATTAGACATTTCCCATCCATATTAGATGAGTTTCGTGGGTTGGTGGATAACTACTATCCTTTTTCCATATTGATGATCATTGCGTACATAGATTGATGCGAAAATTTCGAATGCTGTTTTTGGGTTCTCATATTGAGTTATCGTGTAGTAAGGAGTTACCTGGTTGTGTTGACGATTTGCTATCTCCAGAACATGGAACTGATTCGTTGATGGTCTTGGTGGTTGACAAAACCTGAAATGACTAGGTAATTCCTGTGTGCGAATCCGCGTAGTTCATAGGTCAAATCACGGGGTCAGATTATCTGGGCAGTATCATTGAGACAAGGACTAGGACATTAGGTTTCGAACTAGGATTCTTCATGTTCATGCGCATATATATGTATGTTACAAGGTATTGACACGTTTAATAGATACATGAAATCAGGTGTGATGCACTGCACGCTTAGATGTATGCCACAGTCATGTTCATCATGGTAGGTATGTACTGTACGTTGCGATATGCGGTTTCAGCCGTGCGGAAGGGGGTTGTGCGCGCTGGTCGATGGATTGTATCATTTACATCATGAGTCTCCTCTTAGTCGATTGATGTGAGGCTTTCTCTGATCTGCTGGGAGCTTCAGCACATGGTGATAGAGCGTGGTACGCAGAAGCGATGGGCAGTTATAGTGACTGATTGGCCCTTGGGAATCTTGTTGTACCCAGTTAAGTGGGACTGAGAAATGGGGACCGGAGGCCGAGGGAGCCCGATGGGAAAGGTCCCTGCGCATGTGTTCGGTATTCGTCGCTGTGCTTGGCCTGCAAGATAGGACGTCGAACACGCGTAGCGGTTTGCGGAAGGTGTAGGGTAGCTTAAGCTAACTGGACCCTTCATTCATCTGGAATGGAAAGGGGCTGTGACGCTGCGCACCCGCCCGCTGGTTGGGATGAGATTGGGACCTTCTGTCTATTCCACGAGGCAGGAGGCAGAATCTTTGCCAACAGGAAAAGAAAAACTTAGGGATCGAAGCTCGAGGGGCCGACCGACGATGACGATGTCACCTAGAAAGAAGACCCCACGCCCATGTCAAGCCCACCAACCACCGTACCTCTCTCCCCACCACCGGCTTTGCGACCGCCCGCGCTATCGTGCTGCTCCATGCCTCCCAGGATCTGCCACGCGCGACCCATCATGCCATGGCCCAGTCCCTGGGAGAACCCTGCCGCGGCGCCGTAGACCGAGCTCTTCGTGGCGGCGTGGTGTCGCCGCGCGAGGCGTTCCTTCTTGGCCGTGGCGACGCGGTCCTGTTCGCGTTCGTGGCTAATGATCTCGTCGCGCCAGTCGGCCCACTGCTCGAAGTTCTCGCGCTGCTGGAGGACGTGGTAGCGGAGTTTGGTCTTGCTGGGGCGCCACGTGACCCGTGTGGTTGTGGTGGTGCTGGTTGGGTCGGAGGCGGTGCTGGTGGTCGGAGGAGCGGTGGACTTCAGGTCGCAGATGTTCGATTCCTGGGTCAGTTTGAGGAGATGGGTGAAGACGTCGCGGCTTTCGGAGGCGGTGTGTTGGATCTTCTCACGACGCGGGGAGGAGACGTGGCTCTGCGTCAGGGGCACGTCGAGCCAGGAGTGCAGGTCCGCCGAGCGTTGGATCGAGTACGGGTCGAGGATGTTGGCGCGGCGGTGTTCCTCGCGGAAGTAACGTACGGCGGCTTGCAGGCTCTCGACCTCGGCGCGGAGGGCTTCGTTCTCCCGCATCGTGGCAAGTGATAGGCCGGCGTCAATCACCACGCCACCTTCAGCGGTCGTCGTGGCGCCTGTCGTGCCGGAGATGCGCTTGACTTTATCCAGGCGGGTCTTAAGCTCGTCGCGTTCGGTCTCGAGGGCTTCGATCCCCGCGCGCTGTTGGTGCAGAGTGGATTCCAGATCCGAGTGTGCCGACTGAAGCTCTTCGATCTTCGCCTCCAGGTCTTTGACCATCGAGGCCTTTTTGCTGGCGTCGCGCATCCGGGACTCGACCAGTTCGACTTTGATGGCTTGCTCCTCGATGGTCTTGTCCTTTACGCCAAGGGCGGTGGAGGCTTCATGGATTTCGTTCTTGAGCCGGCGGATCTCCTCGTCCGCGTCAGGGGAGTTTTGTTTGTTGGATTTGAGTTCTTCGGCGCGGATGGTCCAAGGGGAGGGTCGCGTCTCGAACTCAGACGTGATCGAGAGATCGGATGTGATTGAGTCGAGCTCTTCGAGGAACCCGCCTAGACTACGCAGTCGGTTGGAGATAAGAGACGTTGCGTCGCTGCTTTCGCTGCCTGTTTCGGAAGGCTGTGCATAGAGTGTAGAGATTTGGGACATCGTCTTCAGTGCTTCCTCCAGGGTCAGAGGCTCAGTTCGGCTTTCGTCGATGATGATAATCACAATCGTCTCCCCGAGTTGTCGGGTCAAAGCAGAGAGATCCTTGGCTGCTTCTTCGGCTTGTTTGAATGGGCCGGCCACATCAGGTGAAAGTGCAAGGGACCTGGAGCGGAGCTCTTCCAGAGCGCGATAGATCTTTCCCATGGCGACTTTCAGTCCACGGGCTTGTGTCACGATCCCTTCCAATTTGTTGTAGAGGAATGCGCTTTCTTCGTCGCCTCCTTCCGGTACCGCAAGCTTTGACTGGAATAAGGTCCTCAGCCGCGAGATGGTTGAAGCGCTGTGTTCGATGTAAGACTGGGCCAGCATGGAGCGCATGCAAAGTTCGTCCGCAAATGTTTCCAAGGTCGTTGGCAGAAGGGTCTCAGCAAGATGGGCGAGTAGGGAAATAGACCGCTGTAGCTCAACTGCACACTTCTTCAGGTTCACTTCGTTCTTTTTCAACCCTTCGATCCAAAAGTTCAACGTGCGTTCCACGGGCTCGAGCTCGAACAGAGCGCCTGCAATGCTGCCGAAACTCTCTGCTGAACAGGTGTTGATGTAGTTGACGAAACGATCACAGAGAGCAGCAATCCATTGTAACCTCTCCATTACTTCGCTCGCCACAAAGACCTCTTCAATTGCGGTAGACACCGAGGCTTGCTCTGAAACCTTTTCGCGGATGGTGTTATTCATCAACGAGGCTTTGAAGTTGACACGCTTGAACCGGAGAAGCGCAAGGATAGCATTACGCTCGCTGTCAAAATACTCTGGGAGATACAATTTGAGGATTGACAAGTGCTGCGTTGCTTCTTCCGCCTCCATACGACCAAGTTCGATATCGATTGTCTTGGTTTGCGCCTTGGAAACGGATGCCTGAAGCTTCAAGTTGAGGTCCATCATGGCACGAGAGCGCGTGGTGAGATCGGTAGCTTCCGCTTCGGAGATTTGCTGCGATGCGCGCATGTCCTCCAAGTCGCCTTGCAGGGTAGAGACCAGCTCTCGAAAACGGACCAAGGTGTATTCGAGGTCTTCGATGACTTCTTCCTGTTGATTAATTCTCCGGTTTTGTTCATTGCACTGACTCTCCCGATAATCGATTTCCTCCTGAAGCTGTTTCTCTGTTTCTATGTGGTTGTATTCGAGTTCATCGTTGATCTCTTTCAATGCCTCCAGATCTTCGATTGCAGCCTTGAGGTCGTTGATCTCTTCCTGGTAGCGCATGTTTTTATCTGCCAGTTCTTCAATCATCTCCTCGGCGCCCAGCGCGGTTTCAAGCTGCTGCTTCAGATCCTCAACATTGTTCTCGGACACAAGTAGTTTCTCTTTCGTCGATTCATACTGAGATTTGATAGCTGTATAGTCTTCAAGGTCTTGCTGGAGCTCCTTGACTTGGTCTCTCAGCTCAGCCTCCTGCTGCTGAGTCATGTCGCGAAGACGGATTAAGGCCTCGCGGAGACGCTCGTTCGTCTTTTCCATCTGCAGCCATCCGTGGCTTGACTTTTCCTCGGGGGTCATGGCCTGTCCAAGCTCCTCGTTTTCTTCTCGGAGGACTTCGACCTCCAGCGACAGCTCTTCAACCCTCAGTCGCAGTGTCTCACATTCATGTTTGAACATCTCGGACGTTTCTTCCGCCATCTCACGATCCAACGTAGCCATTTCCAGGATTGAGTCATGTTCGGCTTGAAGACGCTCGACTTCCTCCAGCCGAGCTTCCGACTCCTTCAATCTCTTGCGTAGTTCGCCAATCTCGAGCTGCTGAGGTTGGTATTTTGCTTGCAGCTTCTGGATGATGCTCTCAAACTTGTCCCGATCCGACTGCAATTGCTCCAGGTTCTTCAGCTTTTCGCGATCGTCGGCTCGTTTCTTCTCCATTACTCGAAGCTTGGTTTTCAATTCATCAAGTTCTCGCGATACAGCGCCACCGGTCGAAAGACGCTGCGACGAAGGCTGTGGCTGCTTTTGGCTGCCACTCACTGTCCGTGAGGCGCCCGGACTAGGCCTAGCAGACCTGAGACCCGGGTCATCCTGATCCCCGTCGCCCTCGACATCCAGTGTTTCAGTATCTGGGTCCTCTGACAGAGGGCTCGTTTCACCCGCCACATCTTCCGACGCTCTGCCGGGGACCGCTGGTCGCACTGCAGGGCGTTTCGCCAGCCCCGTCGGCGCAGATGCGGTAGCGTGCAAACTCGGTCTTCTCGTCTTGGATGCGGGTGTTGATATCGAAGAGCGAGAGGCGCGATTGATTGTTGATGGGAGCGGCGGAGGGGGCATAGATGTCTTGGAACTAATAGACGGGCGAGCTTTGGGGGTGGCTGCGGCGGGTCGCGGAGTGCTGCTAAGAGAGGAACGATTGGAGGAAAGCCCAGATCCCGACAGTTGCTTCGTCGGAGACTTCGTAGGAGACTATAGTAAGCGCCAGCCATTAGCTTGAGAGTTCTCCGGGCCAGCCCATCCGGAGGCATGCATGCATTACCTTTGTTGACAAGCGCTGAGCGGCGCCTCGCAGCGCGGAAGTCGGGCTTGCCGCACCGGCACTGTGTCGTTTGGTGTTGGCGGTTGCGATCGCATTGGGCTTCTTGAGGCCAGCGGCAATGCCGCTCTGAGCTCTGCCTCGGGCCGGAGTGGGTTGAGCGGTGGTGATAGCTTTCGGAGCGGCGGGCTTGGGTGGTGGCCGTGCGGGCGGTTGTTCAATGATCGCGTCGACGGCAGTTGGACGAATAAACATGCCAAATCCTGGCTCGCAGTCAAAGTACCTCTCGCCTTGTACGGCGCCATCATTCTTCCCCGTGGGTTCGTCGAGCTCAATGCCTACCCAGTCGCCAGGCGCGAAGTGTGTTGTGCCCACAAACCGAACGGTGGCCTGCCGACCGTCGGTGAGCGTGACCACATGGCCGGTGATTAGTTCAGCCATCTTGAAGCATGCGTCAGGGTGGGAGACCCTGTACAGACGCAGAGTTGCCCTAGTAGGAGGAGAGAGGAGGGGAGAGAGGATGGAAGAGGGGGAGAGAATGGAGATGGTAAGTTAGTACGGAGTACTTCGTTATTGTTGTTGACGGGACGGAGAGTGGATTGATTGTTGCTAGCCTTAGAGAGAGGCCTGAGGACGCGACAGGGGTAAAGTTAATGGGCCTGAGGCATGCACAGACATCCTCCGCATTACGGCTCGAGGCCGACAACAACATAATTTAAATCTACTCCGTACATTGCTTCTTTTTTCTCCATCCCTTACTGTTGCCACATTCTTGAAGCCCACTGGCTGAGCTGCCTGGTTTTCATACTGTTGTATGCACGTCTGTCTCACCCAAAAGGTGAGGGGCGAACCCAAACATCTTACTCTCATTGAGACAATGAGATGAAGCCTTAGTACTACTAGTATTTGTATCTAAACAGCAAGGGCTCGACTACCATATATAAGATGCAGTATCCAGCAATTTTACGGGGAGAGCCAGAGTTCTGCTTCCTCACATCACGATCGCTTCCTGCTTGTTCTGGTATTCAGCCGGCAATTCCACTGGACCTCTAAATACCTAAGAGTTCTCCTCCAGCTCTACACCACCAGACATCGGTCAATCTTCCCAGCAAGACTGTACAAGATGGCCCGCCTCATGTACACAGGTGGACTTCTAACCACAATAGCCAGCCTAGCACTGGCAGCTCCCTCGACCGATGACTGGGCACAGCGCTCGATCTATGTATGTCTCTCTGCCTTCTGATTCCACTGTGCATAGCATCCTCATCCCCTCCTTAGCAAGTCTTGACCGACCGCTTCGCGCGCCCCAATAACGCACCAGATACATCATGCGATCCCACCAAATACTGCGGGGGTACATGGGCCGGTATCATCGACGAATTGGACTATATTCAAGACCTAGGATTTACAGCAATCCAGATCTCTCCAGTCGTCGAGAATATCCCCGAGACCACATCGGCAGGGGAGGCATGGCATGGCCACTGGCCGCAAGACCTGTACGCCTTGAATGCGCACTTTGGAACAGCCGAAGACCTGCGAGCGCTGGCGGAGGAGCTACACCGACGGGACATGTATCTGATGGTGGAAGTGGTGCTCAACAACATGGCGCAAGCCGTCGACACCGACAACACTACCGTCACCTCCTCAGTGATCGACTATTCGCGATTGCACCCTTTCAACGAAGAGGGCTACTATCATCCCTACTGCAACGTCAGCGAGGCAGGCGATGCAGCCACAAGTCAGAGCTGCTGGCTGTCCAGCGAGCCCGTCGCGCTGCCCGATCTGAAGACCGAAGACGCGCGCGTCTCGACAATGCTCCAGACTTGGGTCCAGGAACTCGTGAGCAACTATTCCATCGACGGGCTCCGGGTCGCTGCAACAAACCACATGGACCCCGAATTCTTGAGTGGCTTCACCCGTGCCGCCGGGGTCTTCACGCTGGGAGAGGTTGACTCGGTCGACGCCACCACGATGTGCCAGTACGACGAGGCGGTCTCGGGCCTGGTCAACTACGCGGTCTATAAGCCCATCACCATGGCTTTCGCACCCGCCGGCGACATGCCTGGGCTGGTGAACAGTCTGCAGACGGCCATCGAGAAGTGTGACAACTACACCCATCTGGCGACGTTCGCCGAGAATCACGATGTCCCGCGGTTTGTCTCCATCCAAAATGATACCGCAGTAAGCCTTTCCTCCTACTCCCTATCGCCGACTGGCCCATATACACGTAGACGTTATGCTGCAGTGCATAGCTCGCCCAACCCGCATGCTCAAGACTATCCCCGTCCCCATCCCCCCTCTCTATCCAGCGCATAATTGAAACCTCATACCAGTCTAACATGATCCAGCTTGCTCAAAACGCCCTAGCATTCACTCTCCTTACCGACGGAATCCCCATGGGTAAGCCCAGTCCCCGGGATTCCCGCCCCAGACCCAGCCCCAGTCCCAGCATTTTCCCAAACCACCAACAATCCATACTAACCCCCGCGGCACAAACCAGTCTACCAAGGCCAAGAACACAACCAAGCCACCCCCAACTCCCCCCTCTGGTCCCTGCCAACCGACAATTCCACAACAACGACCACGATCCTAACCAAGACCCTCAACCACCTACGCAGCCACGCCCTGCTCATCGACCAAGGCTACCCAACGAACCACAGCGAGACCCTCTACCTCGACGGATCCACCTACATCACCCGGAAGGGCACGGAGGGGATGCAAATCGTCTCGGCGTTTTCCAACCGCGGCAGTACCACCGCCACTGGCAACTACCAGGTCAACGTGACGCGGATGTATCACCCGGGCACCGAGGTGATGGAGATGCTCGGCTGCGAGCGGCACGTCTCGGCGACGGGCGGCGTGATCCCGGTGGATTTCGTCGGGGGCGCGCCCAAGGTCTTCTATCCGGTTAAGTATCTGAATGGGTCGGGGCTGTGCGGATTCTGAAAGTTCTTGGTTTCGTTTTCTACAGACGGAAGATGGAGAGACTGGGTCCGATGGAGGGGACAGTGGGCTCAGCTTGGATGTTTAGTCACAATGCAGCAGTAGCGTCACTTGGAGCTGCCCATACTTGATTGATATATATTGTTTATCAAAGCCAAACAGCACCCAGGAATCTGATATAAAACAGCATCACTCGTATACTTCATAGCGTCTTCAAGGCCCGTGGGCCGTGTAATTATACGAAAAGTCTATGCTATACGCGAAAAGAGAAAGAAGGAATGCTTCTATACAATCACGAGAAAAAGGGCTCAGGCCCGCGACTTGAACAAGTGAGGGAAACAAGTCCTCAACTCCTCAAGGCTGGAGATCTGGAACTGGGAAGCCGGCTCGGGAGGGGCGGGGACGCCCGGCTCGACGAGATGGGCCACAGCCCAGCCGCGCTCCGCCGCGTGTTTGCAATTTGAGCCGGAATCATCTATACCAATCAAACCCGAAGTTATTAGCACGACCCCTTTTTCCTTTACAAGGTCCAAGGCAATGCGCCAGGGACGAAAGACAACCTACCGACAAAATAACATTCCCCCGAACTCGACGCCCCGGCCTCCCGCTCGGCCTTGTCGTACATCACCTGGCTGGGCTTGCACACCAGGGGTGTCTGCGAGTAGTCGCAGTACGTGACGCCCTCGAACAGGTCGTCGACCTCGAGCAGCCGGACGACGCGCTTGGCGTGCGTGACGTAGGCGTTCGTCAGCAGCCACAGCCGCACCTGGCTCCGGTCGATGTCCTCGAGCAGCCGGCGCAGCTGCGGGTTGGGCTTCAGGATCTCGTCCAGCGGCAGCGCGTCGTCGACCTCGCGGTTGAAGGCGAGCGGGTCGATCTTGTGGTGCCGCGTGAGCCCCTCGATCGCCAGCCCGTACTCCTTGTAGTATTTCATGTGCAGGTGGTGCGCATCTTCGGTGCTGAGGGAGAGGTGCTTGATGAAAAAGGCGTCTGTTGTGCAAAGGAGATTGGAGTTTCGGTTAGTGAGGTGTACAGTACAGTGAGTGGTTGAGCGTGGGGGTTCGGGTTGTGGTTGTGGTTGTTGGTTGTTGGTTGTCGGTGTTGTAGTTGTAGTTATGGGTGCAACTCACTGATCAGCTTTTGCATCTCATCGTGAATGTTGCATTCTGTGCGCGCGCAGATCGCGGGGCCCGGTTAGTTGGTTTCGGTTTACTTTCGTGGAATGGTGGAGTTGAGATTTCGGTGTTGTATACCTCGGGAGTACAGCTGCAGTCATTGAGTGGGGACGGCGGTCAGTCAACGTGAACCCATGGGGATGTTGAGAAGGGAGATCGTACGCAATTGTCAATGTCGAAGAAGAAGATTGGTCTGGGATCCCGTGGCGCGCTGGCCGACTGATGATTGTTGGTGGTGGTCATGGTTCGTCGGGACTGGGGCAGTTGGCGGTGATTCCGAGGGATTAGAACAGCGCGGAGGGGAGTCAGAAATCGCGGGGTCGAGAAAAGGGTCTGGGTAGCAGGATATGCGCCAGAAGTAAAAGATGATCGATAACAGGCGCGTAGAATGGGACGATTCATAGCCGAACCCTATGCGCCGTGGTTAAGGGGAGTTCGTGAATGGTAGTTAGTTAATAATTTGAATATGAGTAATACTGCAATCGTTCAGTAAGATGGATGATGACTCGTTGTCTCGGGAGTCGGGGAGAATCAAGGACGGCTTTTCCCCGGCGAGTTTAGCGCGTTCGGCGGCAAGTTACTCGAGTAACTTACTCGTAACAGCACGGCTGGCTGCGTCCTTCTTTTCCCTCTCCGCAACTTCACCTTTGGCTCGACACCTTGTCTTCCTCTCCCTTCCTCTCCCCACTCTCCCTTATACATGTTAAAAAAGCACAAAAAAAAGGAAAGATAAGTACAGAAAGAGAAAGGAAAAGAGAAAAAAAGACTCTAGCTGGTCCAAGTCTATTGGCGAAGCTGTCCTACTTATACCGCATCTAAAGATTGCAACCTGGACGGGTGACGCAGCAGAACTTGCTCGCTTTAAACCTCAGGTGATTTGATCTATCGACTCTCACGGCCAACATAATTCTTGCCTAGGAGAGTCATTTTTCCTAAATTATGGCAGCAGCTCAGCTTTCAACATCAGGCAGTAGTGCACCTACTAGGCTACCTACAACAAATCAGGAGGTGCAGGAGTATGAGAAGATCCTGAAAATAAGTGACGAAATCTTTTCTGGAACTCACCCTAGATTGAAGGTTCCTCGGCAATTTGTGCGCAAGACGGCTTCGCGCAACCCCCCTGCCTCTTCTACTCCCTCTCAGGTAAAGCCAGGAGAATGGCAGAAGGCTTCTCCCAAGGATCAGGTCCCGACCGCCCCTTCCAATGCTAAACCGGCCAACTCTCAGAGCGGTGGCGTTGGGGGGGTTTCGTCGGGTGTGACGGGGGCGTCGCGTATCATCCCCAACCCTACCTCGGAAATTGATCCGATCTTCTTGACGAAGTCGGACGATCTCGTGCGAGCTGAGCTACAGCTACAGCGTCAACGGGTGGAACGGGCGTTACGGGAGCAGCTGGAGCAAAAAAGGCAGGAGTCAAGGCAGAAGGCTGCTCTACAGGACGCGAAGCCGGACTTCGATGTTTCTGATGTGCTCGTCAAGGCCTTCGAGATGGTCAACCCTTCTCCATCAGCCGATGGCCGTGGCAATGGAGAGCCCAGCGACTCCTTTGACGATAATTCGTTCTATTCCAGTAGAGCTCCTGATTCGCCTCAGCAGGGGGAACCGCAAAAACCATCTCCAGCACCTCAATCCAATTCTGAGGAGCTTGCTGCTGCGGTCCCAGTAGAGAACTATTCAGATGAGTTGCAACGGCTTGAGGCCCTCAACAGAACTGGATCGGATCAGGATATGCAAGATACTTACCCCGTGGCAGGCCATCGATTACCCTATGATCAAAGGCAGCCGCACCATGGCGAGGTCGACTACGCATCCCGCAAGTACCCGAACCACAACCAACCACCTGACGCGTTCGAAGAACCGGAGTACTCGCCGCCTGCGCCCGGAGTCGCGCCCATGGAGAGGGAAGACAATTACGAGGTTCAGAGGGAGTACGCGGGCGGAACCAAACGACGTGCACCGGAAGGTCGACCAGTTGAACGAGCCCGCTACGCTCGACAATCTGTCTCGCCTGCCGATGATGTCCGAGTCGTGCGGAACCACATCACTTCGCCTGCCGCTCCACAACCGTCTAGGGTCTCTCCGTTGGCGATTACCAAGGTGTCGTCGGTCCCACATGCGCGTTCGGACTACGCTCCGGAGCGTCACGCCAGTCCTGACGTACCCGCCTATCCTTTGACGTCTAGAAAGCGTAGGAGACTGCATGAGGATCGAGACCGATCTCGTCCGTCGTATAAGGCGCAAGCCACCACGGTTGCCGATGAGGCATACATCAAGGAAGAACCCGTATCGCCTCCACCTTTTGCAGATACCCCACAGACGTACAGAAGCCGCCAACTTCAGGAGCGACCTGTGTACATAGACATTGCCTCGCCACAGTATACTCCCGTGATCGAGAGAAGGGAGCCGCCTATGAGAGAGCCAGGGTACGAGTATGAAATCTATGACGCTCATCATGCAGATCCTGGCGCTCAACGGACCGTCTCCAGACTCAGTGTGAGACGTCCGATGCGCGACGGTCAAGATCTTCGACGAGTTGCCAGTCTCCAGCATCAAGCTCGACAACCTGAATATGCCCGCGAGTATATTGACCAAGCTAGCCCCCATTCTCTGCGCGCAGGATCCTACGCTATCGTGGAACAGCCGGCACCAGAACGAGTCCGGTACTATGACGAGCTGCCCCCGCCGCCTACACGCCGCTATGTTCCTGCGGGAGAATCGCCGATGTCGCCTCGACTACGGGAAGCTTACTACGAGGAAGAGGCCACGGGTCAGATGATGGCGCCACCTCCGCGACGGATCGTGGTCGATGAGCACGGCAATCAGTATTACCTTCCCGCCAGCCGAGCCCCACGCGGTGAGCTTTACGATGACCGTGCGGTCACTCTACGCCACGCGAGCCTACGGGCGGCATCCGTCGTTGAAGACCCCTTCGGCGGTCGGAGGTACGTACAGGACATGCCCCCTCCGCCGGCTTATCGACGCGTCACCGAGTACGCTCGCCCAGTCCCGAGTGAACGCCGACCTTATGCGGGCGCCACTCCCGCGACCGTTGCCGCCGGCCCAGATGACCGAAATGTCTATCCACCACGTAGCGCCAGCGTCCAAGTGACCGAATACGCCACCCGCCGACCTCCACATTACCTTGAAGAGGCTGAACTGCCCCGCGAGCGAATCGTACGGATGCCGAGCGTGCGTCCCCCAGCAGGACGGTATGAGGAGCCACGCGAGGTCATCCAACGAGTGGAAAGTGTTCGCCCCGGCGGAGCGCGCGACGTGAGTGTGTATCTGGACGACGGGACCCGGCAGCCGCGCGAGTACGTGGAACGGCCTATGTATGTTGCGACGCGGCCTCTGGCGCGCGAGGAGCCCGTCCGTTATTATGAGGGAAGTGTTGCGGCGAATCCGGAGCGGGTCGTATTAGAAGGAGCACCGCGAGGGGATGTAGTTCATCGAGTTCCTCCTCCGCGGTACTAAGTATTTTTTTCTCTTTCCGTCTGATGTTCTCAGATGAAGAAGCCATATATTTTGTCGATTTTCAGTTTACGTCTCCGTTGAGGGCGTTTTATTGTACTTACAAAAGCAAGCAAGCAAGATGACCGGGGTTCATGCTACTTATGCATGGAGATGACGTATACGCGAAACTATTTCGAGAATCATTCCAGGAGGGTAGTAGAGAGATAAAAGGTATTCACGGTTCAATCTCGATCTTCTGGTGCTGTGGTACACAGAGTAATCAGCTATGCTGATTGGTGGTTTGCTTTCTGCCGCTCTGCTGGCAACACGGATACCGCCTCCGCCGCTGCCGCTATAGTTCCTTGCTCGCATCGCTCACGTCCATGATAATTCATCGCTCGAATGAAATGTCTCGCTCCTCGAACCTCTTCACTGATATCATTCGATATCATGGTTCCTCGTGGTTCTTCACCTATTATGCAACACTAGATGTATCCCAATGTGCACCGTCAAGAAAAGAATTTGGCACCTCTTTCTCTCCCACACCATCCTATCTAGATTCCCTCTACTCCGATTTAATTCTAGAGAATAGAACCGTTGATAAACCTAGATTGCGTGGCTTGTATGTTTTCCCCCTTTGTCAAAAAATGCTCATAGTCCATAAAGCAATGAAGACGGCTTGGACAAACGAATCGCAATATACAGAGCAGGTGATTGAGCTACCCATCATCGTATGCATATATGTTCTCACTTCTCAAGCTGGGAGGCTCGCGTAAGGTATTTCCCTACTCCTGCCAGAACGGCCTATCACATTTGAGCTTGCAGGGTATCTCTTTTTCTAGCCTTTATCTGGAAAATGAAAGAATTTGGATTGATAGATACGAGTGCTCGTACATAATGGCAATGATACAGAGGTACTGAAGGCGAATTGAAATACGGACCCCCCACTGCAGTGGGTTGAGCGATGTGAGGCGGTTGATGAATGACGTCGTTGCTGATTCGGGCGTCGAGATCGATCGAGGTCGGGTAGTTACAGTAATTTGCCATCATTGGAAGTAACCACTACACTAGTATGTTGTTCATTTGCATACGAACCTGGGAGGAAAGTAGTCATTCGATGATCTTCCAAGTATCAGTTAAGTCGAGGGGTCATCCATCCTGGTGCCATGGATAAGACGGCCCGGGAAAAGTCTGGGGTTCAGTTTCTTGAACAACCATCCTCGGGGAGGTTGCCACGAATCGGACGAGATGGGATCGACTATGGGGAGCTTTTTTTTCTTACTTTTCAGGTTTGGGCGATATTTACTGAGTACTGTAAAAAGAAACCAGCTGGTCATTGTGCCTAAGCATGTGTGACTTGGATGAAACGAAACCGAATGCCAAATGTCTTTCCCTGTGATGCCTTGAACTTATTGTTCGATGTTAGGATTATCCCGTGGGTTCCCGTTGAGCCCCGTTTTGTTTCTCTTCAAAACCCATGCGGATTCAACTTAGGACGGGCAAGCTGCTGCTGCTGCTGCTGCTGCTGATCATTATCGTGATAGACAGACACAAAGAAAACGGCCGAGGGAACTAGAACTAGACTACGGAGTAGAAGAGGAGGGGAGAAAAAGTGTCTTGACACTTTGACTGTTTCTTCCTCACCCTGGATTCGCCGGGCGGAGACCAAGTCATGATACACGGTGACGCAAGGTCGCTGGCGTTTCACTCCCCTCCCTCTCTCTCTCCTCCAATCCGGTTTACTTAGTACAGCCCCTTCCCGCTGAGTGGCTGCTGTCTGGAGTATTGACATGCATTAGTAAGTTGAGTTAACTAACGGGCTTGAGGGTGGGTTATTCGCCCCTTCAAATACGGTACATATTCTGGGTGTAGTATGTAGTTGTCTGGTAGATTGCAAATTCCTGCCCGTTACCGGGGAGAGATCGTGATCCAGACTGGTATGCATGTATGTATGTATGTATGTACTGCTGTGTTAGGATTGAGTGTAGCAGTAGTGATTAGCAGTGGCAGCAGGAGCGCAAATGGATGGGTCGATTCAGACGCGTGGCAAATTCAACAACGCGACGAGGTTCAGCCCAGTAAGAGTCGATCCTGTCTGGTCTTCTGTTGTTGGGGGAGGGAAAGGTCCCCTCATGCTTGCTTGCTCGCTTGCTCGCTATCAAGGAAAATCCGGCAAAGAGCTTGATTTGATTATAGAGGTAGGTAGGCCACCACCAGGCTAGACCGGACTCAAGTGATCTGCCCTTGCCCTTTCCCAGCACTTCCGAGCTTGGATCGCCAGTTCACAACCGGGTCTGGGATACTTCCGCCGGCGGGGGGGGCAATTATCTCCTGCCCTTCGGCTCGCAAGTCAGTTTCTGTGTGTGTTGCACATGCTTTCTTCACACCCTCCCTTTTCTCCGCATTTCCATACTTTATAATCCAGTCTTTGGACTGTAGTTGAATGTTGACACCCATAGACTACTAGTAAGAACCCCGGGGCCTTAACCATGGCTACACGTGACTGCGTAGAATGTAGTCTCTTAGTCGCCTGCAGCGCCCAAAGGGGCAAGGTGGGTGGACCGTGCACAGGGAATTCAATGCAGTGGTGGATGATCACATCGCCCATCCTTCGATTCTTCACATGAGGAAGAGTGCTATCTGACCTGACCTGACCCTCGAAGAAACAGAAGTGGGAATGTCTTTGGCAGGAATTGAGTTTCCTTTTAGATTGCTGGGCACTGTTCAGCGTTCCCTTTCATTGTTATCGGGATTCCTTCCAGCCCGTTTTTGCCCCAGTATGGGGAACGACGGGATGGAATGTTGTGGACTTCTGTCAGAAACGGCCTGGCAGGGAGTGAGTCAGGCTTCGTTTCTCTCTGTTTCGAAGTACGACTCGAGTATAACCCGGCTATTGTAACTGTACTCCGGATTCATCAGGGATAGTGTAGATTTTAGGAGGACAAGAAGGGGGCACTGGGTGGGTGGACTGATCCCTAGTTGGACTAGTCAGGACGATGATGACTACTATTCTGGTAGTAGGCAGGACTCATTAGTATCGACTCTAGTGAGGGTTAGTCTGCTTCTGGTCACGATCGTACTTTGGCTAGACAATGCCAGCATTGGGCCTAGACACTGGGCTGAGTACCCGCCGTGTCCCGCCTGATGAAGAAGGAGGGGAGGAGGGATGAAGATTAGTAGTAGTTATTGGGGGTGTGGTTCGAAGGAGAAGGATCAGAACATTTATAGCACACAGTTTGGCAATTTTGGAAACCAAGCACGAGGTAGCTTCCGATAATAAATTCTCCTTGATGGATTGATAATTCGATTGATTGATCAGGATCAATGATGATTGAGTAGTCGACTGATTGTTGATTGAGTTGGCTGTGAACGGGTTAGTTTGGTGCCTGAGGAAGACCACCCGGCCAGAAGAAGATCGCTCCATCCAATCCATCCATCCATCCATCCATGGATGGTTGTGTTCTTTTTTACTCTTGTGATGGATTCATCCAACTCTGCTTGCTGTTGCTGTTGCTGTTGCTGCTTGCTTGCTTGCTTGATTGCTTGCTTGCTGAACTCCCCAAGCCTTTCTTCCTGAATTCGGCCAGAGGAATTCCTCCCTCTCTTCCCACCCCCGCCTTGTTCTTCTGATTCATTCTTCTCCCTCCCTGCTCTGATCGACTGACTAAACTTGAATCAATTGTCAAGTTCTCGCGGCCAAAAAAAAAACCAACGCCCATTTTTTGTTGATTGATTGACAGCCCAGTCAGTCTGCTTTGGACTGCTTTGCTCTGCTACCTTTTCCTTTATTTCCCTTTCTCGATTTATTCTTCTTTTCCTCCTCGCCGTCTTATCGTCCTCATTTTGGACATTCTATCTTCTCGAACATTGCTTTGTTTTATTCTATTTTATTTTTGGTGTTGTCCGCAGCCCAGACACTATAGGTTCAATCATCCTCGATACCCGTTTTGGCCCGTCAAGGTGGTTGATTGCCTTTTCCCACCCCATTCCGGATTACCCAAAAAGGCGCCCTTCTTCGTCTTGTCACTCGAACTCCCTCAGTCTCCCTCCTCCCTCCCTCATTCCCTCTCTCTGCCTCTCTCTGTCTCTCTCCCACACTACGCTCCCTCCCACTAAACTAACCACTCCCTCCCTCCCCTCCGCCCCAATCCATTCTACCTTAACACCACCTCCACCACCTCTTCCTTTTTCCTCCTCCCCTTGTGCGCTCACCTCCCTCCCCCCTCCCCCCCCAAAACACACCATATCCCTGTCGAGACTGGCGACAAACTAAAGCCTTGTCTGTCCGCCTCGACTTTCTTCTTTCTCCTCATCGTCCTACTTTCTCTCTTTGATTCCCCTACTGCTGCATTCGCCTTGTCTTTTCCTTCTTGCCCCTCCTCCGCCGGTTTATTCGCCATTCCTTCTCTCCGCTGCTCGACCCTCCCCCTCCTCTCCCCTCGACTCGTTCAAGGGGCCAGAGACTCGACTTGCCCTTGTCATGCACAAGATCTCCAACTTTACGGGTCAGGCCCGTCATGGCTGGGAGCGAATGACACCCACTTTCGGCATGTCTCGACCGCACACCGATATGAGCTCCCACTCTCTTCGTCGACCGCACGGCGCACCTCCGATGACTCCGCCCACCGGCATTGACCCTACCGTCAACCTCTCCTTCAATGTTCCATTCTCCTCCACCTTGGCCGGTCCCGATGCCGATGATGTCCTGCACGCGAGTCCTGGTGCTCTCCAGCGTTGGTCCTTCCCCGAGGGCACCCCGGACGGAACCCCCGTCCACCAGCTTCCCGTCCATGCCAGCAATGTCGAGGCCCTGCGGAGGTTATGTCGCCAGATCACCGAGAGCAGTAACGGTCGAGTAGAGGCTGTTGTCACGTCGTCCGAGCCCAAAACAGTCCCCTCACTACAACGACGACCCCAAGGATTGGCGACGAATGTCTGTATCACCGGCGATGGAGAGACTGTGCGCAAGATGCGGGCAAGGGTCTTGAACGAGACTCCAATTTTGCTGGTACGGCCCCAATAATGGTCCCTGTTTCGCCACGGCGACTTTTGCTTGCTTGCTCAATACTGATGATCCTGGTCTAATAGCGTTGTGCGACCGTGGATGTTGACGTCCATCTTATTATTGACGGATCGACCAAGAATATCCGTTCCAGTGTTCTGGAGCATCTCGATACCCTGGCTGCATACACTGGCACCGATATCTTCCTCCTCAACCCCAAGATTCGCGACAATGATAGTGCTGTGATCTCCTCTTATGGCTACGCGTCGGATAATGGGCTGGACCAGCGGTTCCGGGTGTCCATCTACGGTGACATGGAGAGCGCGGAGCATGCTAAGACTCGCGTGTTGATCATGATTGATCAAATTGTAGGTGCTTGTTATGACGAAGGAGACGGTCGGGATACTAACGATGCTTAGCTCAAACGTCACGTGGATGCCATGAAGCTGGAGCTCACCATGCACACTTTGGTCTGCGGTCGGACTCGCAAGAACATCAAGCTGATCGAGGCGGCGACCGGAACGGCCATCTACTTCCCTCCGCCATTCCCGCGCATTTTTGGATACACGCCCCCCGGTGCCCACCGTCGCAGTGAGGACGAGGTTTACATCACGGGTGACACTCAAGAGCAGATTGCTCGCGCCAAGCAGAAATTGCGGGACCTGGTATTGGGGGTCAAGATCTATGTGAAGGATGTCATCGTCAACTCGAACAAAATCGACAACATTTTGCTTGATCGCCTTGACAAAGTCCGGAAGGTGATGGAGATGAACGGATCTTACGTCCACTTTCCCCAGCTGGGAATCCAGCGGGGTGTGGTTCGCATCCAGGGCACAGAGGTTCTGCACGTCGAGCGCACAGTTCGCGAGATCATGGCTTTGGTAGGTGGTGTCGTTGCTCGGGCGGAAGACTTTTCATCAGGTGTCACTGACAGATCATGATAGGCCGGCCAGTTCTACAGCGCCTCGTGGTGGATTATCATGCCCGACCCGTCCCAAGGTGGATTACGCGCCCCACCCGCCGCCGACGTTCGTACAATGCTGTCCGACATCTGCAGCAATTCGGGTGCCGAGGTCAGCTTTGACAACTTGACTTTCACCATCAATGGATCAGATGATGCTGTCAAGGCAGCGATGATGGTGATCAACCAAATCCCATTTGTCCAGCGGAGCCAGTACCAGATGCGCGTCAAGATCGAACTTGCGAATGAGCACAAGGAGTTTGTCAGTGGCAAGAAGAATGGCAAGATCAACAAGATCATGGGACAGAGTGCGTTCATTGATTGTGACTGGCCGCATGAGCGAAAAGGCTGACCCTTCTAGGTAATGTGCAAATCATTTTCGATGGTTTCAACGAGTACAACTTCTACATCGACGTGTGCGGCAACCAGTACGAATCCACCAAGAACGGCCTAGATCTTGTTGAGCAGGAGATGCCCGCTTCGATCTCCTTCCATGTGCCCGATCAATATCACAAGCGAATCATCGGAATCGGTGGTCAGCATATCCAGCGCATCATGAAGAAATACTCGGTTTTCGTCAAATTCTCGAACGCCATGGACCGCGGCGGAATGGGCAAAGAGGACGATGATATCAAGGTTGATAACGTCATCTGCCGGACTCCTGCACGCAATGCTCAGAGTCTCGACTTGGTGAAGCAGGAGATCATGGACATGGTCGAGAAAGTCGTAAGTCTACATTCTGTCTGACCACTGGTGACCCTTATCTGATGTGGGAACAGGATGCCGAGTATGTCTCGGAACGAGTGGTCATCAACCGGCTGTATCACCGTGAATTGCTCGCCCGCATCTCTGAAATCGATGAGCTTGAGAAGAAGTGGAACTGCAAGATTGAGTTCCCTAGCACCGAGCTTGCTAGTGACGTCGTGAACATCTCTGGACCGGAATACCAGGTTCCGCAGGCGGTTGACGCCTTACTGGTATGTACTATCTATCTTTTCTGCGGTTGCAGATCTAATTACCGTTATAGGGAATGGTCCCTGAGAGTCACGAACTCCTCTTCCAAAGCTCCGCAGAATTGCGAGATTTCTTCAAGTCTCCCGACTTCCGTGAAGATGTCTGCGCAAAGTTGAAGGAACAATACGAAGTTGATACCACCGTGGATACAACTTCGGACCTTCCGACATCTGACAGTGCCTCGGGGTCCTCTTCTCCAACTTTCGGGCCTGAAGACCGCGTGGTGCTCGGATACACTCGCAATAATGCCGGCGGACTGAAGGATGCGATCGATTTCTTGATCTCGCGCCTTGTGGCTCACGGACTTGACGCGACGACAGTCAAGGGCGCCATCCCGCGACCGAAGTCTGACTCGTTTGAAGAGTCCCTGCCCTTCTTCGACTCCAAATTGTTGCAGCATGCTCCTGCCCCCCTCGTCACCGACTCTCCGACCCGACCCAACTTCTCCGATGAAACCAGCGAGCGCGGGTCCATTTTCGAGCGACTGCGCAAGCCTGGTAGTATCTCTTCCTTCTCCTCGTTTATTGGACGCAAGAACCACTCGGCTTCTCCAGGGTCTTTCTTCAAGCATGCGTCCAGCAATGCGTCGAAGGCATCCTTGGTTTCGATGGAGTCCCGCGACAGTGGCTATCGCAACCCATGGAACGATTCCGGCGTGAACCTTGCCGAGGACGACCTGCCGGTCCTCGGAAGCTCTCACAGCCACAGCAGCAGCAATGGCTGGCCCGCGCGCTTTGACACGAAATTTCCATTCGGTACCGCGCCAGGGGACATGACACCCAAGCATGACCCGCGCGCCTCTTTTGACAGTGGTCGTCCTAGTACTTCCAATTCTACTTCTGGATACCCGGCCCCAATCGGGCCACCGCGTTAAAATCAATGTCAATTTGCAGCAGTATACCCCAAGAGACTTTCTAGTGTTTTTCTTTTGATATTATTTTTGAGATTTGTTGTCAGCGATTTGTGTTTCGGATATTTCTTGATACCACAGAGTGCATGCATGCAATCAAGACGTCACAGGAAAAAAAGATATAAAACAGGAAAAGGAGGCAAGACATTCAAAGAATGCAGGATTGTTGTGCTGATATCCGTCAATATCCGTCACCTACTCCTGGTCTTGTTGGGTCTGCCCTCCCGGTGATATTCTCCTCTCTGTCATTTTTTTTTTTCGCCAGATGTTTGTCGTTTTGTTTTTTTCACTTGATCTTGTTGAGTTAAGCCAAGGGTTGAGGGATATCCATAGGGGACCTTGGAGGGAGATATCATACGGGAAACAAATACGCGGCTGGTGGACTTTGCCAAATTTCTTTTCTTCTTGCATTGAAACTGTTATTTTCCCCTTTTCAGACATGATACCAAGTGAAACGAAGGTGTATGCAAGGATTGACATGCTGCCCTTGGACAGTTTGCGTTTGATGGATTCGATTTGGAATTGTTATATACCTGAAGATATCCAGATGTTTCGTGTTGCGGCAGTGAAGTATTTATGTTGTTCTGCTTCATCTCTATTCTCCGTATGATTCGTAGGTGCTGAAGTTTCCCATTGTATACACCCTTGTTGCATGCAAAACATCACTACCCTCTACTTTAAAGTCCGAAGAAGTGCAACCGCCCAGACAACTAAACGAGCGTATGGT
The DNA here is from genome assembly GCF_003184825.1 of Aspergillus fijiensis CBS 313.89. NCBI lineage: Eukaryota > Fungi > Ascomycota > Eurotiomycetes > Eurotiales > Aspergillaceae > Aspergillus > Aspergillus fijiensis. The sequence continues at coordinate 94,350 of NW_024469034.1, read as the reverse complement.
AGGTCAATTAGGTTCCATCTATGCAACTGTAACTGTAGATACTCCCCACTATCATCCTTGAATATCAAACGAGAGAAAACCACGGAGAACAGACATTATGAGTAAGCGAGGGTGATGGGGAACGGTGAAGGTAGGAGAGGAGGGAGCCGGGGTATGGAGAACTAGCAGCCTGCCTGTCTTAGCTGGGAGAAAACAAATGGGTTGTATGCTTTATGCTTAGGAACCTACATCAGTGATTCGAGAAGAAGCGGATTTGGGTAGGGGGGGTATAAACAGAGCATTAAGGTATTAGCATCGGCATTGGGCATGGACATGGGCATAAGAGGCATTGATATCAGATTGATATTTGAGTTTGACTGGGGGTTCCGGCGGGTGGGGTACAACGAGTGAGACCAAGCTGGACGGGATTGCGGGGGATGGGCCGGGTGAGGAGGCCGTTCAGGGGGTCGGTCTGTTATGTATCTTGAGGATTGACGATTAGGGTTTTTGAGTGTGTTGCGTTGCGTTTTGAATCAGGGGATGTGGGAAACCTTCAGAAAGCAAGGCCAACGGCCGAGTGGCGGTAGTTCTCGTAGTACTGGGATTGGCGCAGGTCTTCGTACTCTCCTTCTTGGCGTTGGTCCTGGTGGGAGTGAGAGTGGGAGTGGGAGTGGGAGTGGGAGTGGGAGTGGGAGTGGTGAGACTGCCGCTGCTGCTGCTGGTGATATTCGCTCTCAAAGATGGTGGGGTACATGCTGCGGTCTTCTGGCACGCGCGGGGTGAACGGACTGCCTAGCTCTTTGCTTGAGATCCCCTTCGCGGGAAATGCAGCTGCTGCAGGAGCAGGGCAAGTGGTGGTTGCCGTGCTGCTCTTGAAGCCTCCTCCGGTTAGATTGGTGATCGAGGAAGCGAGCGTCGATCCGCTGAGGGTGCGCGAGCGGATGCGGAAGGGGCTGTTACCGCTCTTTTGGGACTGGTTTTCCTTGTTCAGGTTCGGCCAGGTGGGAGGAGATGGGGCCGGGGAGTGGTTTTTGGTGGTGGTTGGACTGCTGCTGTTGCTGCTCGTAGCATGGAAGAGCCATTGCGTGACGCGGCCGGAGCGGGACGGGGTTCGCTCGCGGTCGTCGGAGGGGGTTCGGGGAGGATGACTGTGGGAGGTTGTGCTTCGCGATGACGGGGAGTTTTCTCCTTCTTCTGCTTCCTCCTCGGCGGTGGGGATGCTTGGTAAGGGCCTGTCCTGCAGGTTGGGGGGGTAGGATGGTGTTCTGGGGGGCTTGGATGCTGCTGCTGCTGCTGCTGCTGTATTGTTGGGCTGTCGGCGTGGATTTTGCTCGTCTGTGTTCGTGCCTGGCACGATAGCGACGGCAGAAGAGCCACGACTCGAGAAGTGAGGGATGAAGGCACTGCTTTTGCTGTTGGTGGTGGTAGTGGTGGTGGTGGCGGTGGTGGTGGCTTGTCTCTCCCCAAATCCAAGATATTCGTGCGCTGCGAGGGACGAACGACGTGAGCCAGACCCCACAGGCTTACGGGGTAGCTGAAATGATGAAGTTGGTCTATGTTGGCTTCGGGGCTGAGGCTGAGACAGAGGCAGACGAGCGTTCTCGTCGGCTAGGGCTACGGATCGCGGAGGCCGGATGGTGCTGATCGGGGAACGACGATCGGTCTCGAGAGGGAAATCATCGAAATGAGGAAGCGCTGGAAGCTGGCGGCCCGGGACGTTGAAGCTCAGCTCCAGCGGAGAGTAGAATCCGCCGTCTGCGGCTGCAATATCAGCGCCGGGCAGGAAAGTCGACACTCGTCGGAAGTCGGACGGGGCACTGATGCGGATGGGCGGTGCAGCGGTCGATTTTCTCTTCAGGGAGATGCTGGCCCGGTTCTTGCTTTCGAGCACCCATGAGGGGAAGGATGGAGTCCGGGGTTGAGGGCGTGGCGGGGTGGGAGCTTCATCGTAGACGAAAGGCTTCATCGGGGGAATGAGACGCGGTTGCTGGGTGTGGCATATCTTCATCTCCCGTTCGGCACCTGTAGGGGAAAGAGGAGGAAGTTCAGTCAGTTACTCCGTGAGGGGTTGTGTTGTAAGGTTGGAAAGTAGCCGACTTAGGGCTGTGTGTTTTTGTGTATACACTCAAGGCTGGACCGATGGATGGACATTACCTTTGCGCTGCATGGCTTGTTGATGATGGTGGTAACTCTCCTCGTCATCCCCGGAGTGCACACAGAATGAGCAGGAGGATATCCAGCCAGTGAACATAGATCCTGCTTGTTCAATTGCCTGCTTCATGGCTGCCAGCGCATCAAATGTGTTGATCCATCATACAGTGGATCCGGCGAACAGACAGTGGGGAAGAGGAAAGGTGGGGAGGGGACCAAGCAGAGTGAATTAGAAACACGAGATGTCAGACAAGCCTGCTGACGAGTCTGAAAATAAGAATGAAAGCAAGAGGAATAACGTTGACAGCTACCAGCTACCACAGAGGGGGAGGAAAGGAAAGGGAAGGAAAGTAAAGTCAAAAAGCACCCTCTCAGGCCTCCAGGGAGAGAGAGAAAGAGAGAGAGAGAGAGAGACAAGAGTAGGGGAGAAGGAAAGGGCAGACAGACAGACAGGTAGACAGGCAGACAGACAAACAGACAAAGAACCAGCAAGATAAAGACCTGGTGATTTAACTTCCTCCCCGAGACCCAGACACACACACAAAGAGACTAACTACTCCGTACAAACTACGAGATTGCTTCAGATAGAAGCTCGAGCATCAGCCATTTCCTCTGGACTAATGAGGGGGCAGGACGAGGCAGAGGATGTGACGGTCGTGGTGCCATTACTGTTGCCCTAATCAAATGAGGCACACCAATAGCGGGGAAGCAAAAGTCCCTTTTCTTCCACTCTCGAGTCTCCCCTCTCCTCGCCAGCGTGTCGGGCTGTCGATCAGCCATCATTGATGATGACCATGTCAGTCCTCCTATCATCCTATCAATCCGGAAGATAGCGTGGTGGGCGCGTAATGGCTGGCCGTCATTTGCTGGGGGGAACCAACCATCAGCCCGAGTGACAGGAAACCCCGTCACATCATCCATCATCACTTGCTCTGGGCTCGTTACGCAAATGCCCCTGACAGAAAAAAGAGCGTGGGTTAATAAAAAAAAAGCACATGGCTCGGGTATACTAGCCTCATCTTCATTCATCGTACAAGCCCTTTCTTTATACAGTACAGGTCTCCTCCACATCACAGAAATAAAATGATCTCGAAACTATTTCCAGGCGCAATCACCACACATGCAACTTTATTGGTCCTGAAGCTCGCTCTTTGCTACCTACCGGCCCCAAACATTGTCTTCTTCCAGGTCCCCGTAGGCCCAGCCCTGTCTCCTGGATTCCTCTTCCTCGTCATTTGCCTCGGGGTGAATTAATGCGTGGAAGTCATCGCCATGCCGTTCATCTACCGGTTCGCCCGTTGGTCTCCTAGAATCGGTTGTTAGTATCATATACTTTTCGCTATAAACTAGACGATGCATACTGGAAGTGCCGGTGTTCGGGTTCGACCGTCGTGGAGCCAAATGCCCTCTGCGCCAGCTGCCGTTCCTCCTCCTCAGCCTTCTGATCCTCGACAACAAGATCCACGATTTGGCTTGGGTGAGAGGCGTAGGAGGCTGCGGAGTTGGCTCTCTGCTCAGCGTAGCTTGCACGCGGGCTGCGAGAGGCTCCTGCGCTACGATGGTTGTTATCGCCACTAGAAGGGCGCGGCTTTTTCTGCTTGCGGGATTTCTTGACGACCCCTGATGTCTGTCGCTGTGGTGAGGCTCGCTGACGTGCGAGGCGCTGCTCTGCTGGCACCTCGTTCGCGGTGATCACGGGGTACTGCTCCAGTCAGCTGACCACATCTCCTCGTTTAGGGGATGAAGTGACCTACGTTCCAATCCCCAAATTCCAGCGCTCGAGCGTTGTTGAACAGCCTCTCGTCATCTTCATCCAGAGTTGTCTCCTCCATCTCGTTGTGTGAATGCATGCGACTTAGCGTGCTACTGCGTCGGTCTCGGCTGCTGCCTTCCGACCCGGCCAACAACGGTGTCCGGCTGTTGATCTCCCCAGGGGTCGGGATCCAGTACTTGGCTTTACCACCACGTTCATATCTGAGACCATGCATCACACGCCGAACACGCGAGTCAGATTCTGCATGTGCGATAATGTGGTCCCCCGAATCGAAAAGACGGTACTCGTAATTGTCACCCCGTATCGTCATCTTTGTATCTTCAATAAGATCACGGACACCGAATGCGTCACGAAGCGCGTATTTGACGGGCATCCGGGCGGCGGAGATCGTCGAATCAGCATAATCATGCCAGGAGAAAGCGTACCAATGAGTGAGAGCAAAGAAGGGCATCTCAAAGCAGATCAGGCTGTCTTGAATGGCAGCCGCAAGGTTGTCCGGTGTGTAGCCGGCAACCCCATTCGATAAAGCTCCCAACCATTGCAGGATCGACAAGAAGAAGCCTTGCCAATAAGATGCGAAGATAATAAGCTTGACACACAGGAACTTAGGGACCGGACGGAAGGGCGCTAGATCATTGTGCAAGCAAACCCAGAACATGGCTAGAGAATAGAGACTGACGGTAACGCTAACGTTGTATACAATGCCTGTCCACAGATACCCGGAGGTCAGACCTAGATAGCCCTCCTGATAGGTATCGGTCGCTTTCATCACAATAGATATAATTGCCAGAATGGGTTTTAGCCACGTATACTGAAGGATGCCGCGTTTGACGGTGAGAAAGGTCTGAGGGTCGGAGATGTCGACTTTGGGTAGTATGTGGTTGAGGGGCCAGGCATGTTGAACAGGAGGTCGTCCATGGGTCATGATGATCAACGACCGTTCGCCGCCGAGGAAGTTGATAAGCAACTGGAAGAATGTGTAGATGGTAAATGCCTGGAGAGTATGCCGTTAGCCCGTGACGATGGGAATCGCTAGAACACAGAGATCTACCTCATAAACATCACGGATCGGATCCAGCCACATCGCTGCTTGTAGAGATATGATGCTGGCCCATGATGAGACCGCGTATATGGGGACCCTGAGCTATCCGTCAGCTCCACTCAGATCTGAGGCGAAAGTGGGTACACACATCAACAATATACGGACAACATAACGCTGGAGTAATGGTTTTCGATAATTTTTGCTAACAACCGATCAGCGCGTGATCTAGATATACGAGCGAATGGGATGTCGTACGTTTGGAGCCATATGGACCTGTACGGGGTGAAGCGATTAGCATCTGGACCATGATGATGATATCTGTCTGCCTGGGGGTTCAAAAGGGGAGGGGGAAGGGAGGATGGGGGAGGGGTCGGAGGACGAGGAGTCTTCGTACAAGAGAGAGAGCAGAGAAGCGACCAGCGAGGATACACCAGCGACTATCACTACAGCTTGAGCTAGACTCGAGCCTGTCCCACCGAAGGAGGAAGTGGTGATGCTCATCGTCAAAAAATGTCGCGGTTGATTGTCCGCGTACGCCTATGTATGCGACCACCGCCAAAGCATTCCGCAAGTTAATCCCAATGGTGTTTCGAACAGGGCATGATCCGGTCAACGGGGTGAGAGATAAACAGTTATCGGAAATCTTCCAGCGATTCCTTGTCGGTGTCAAACGAGCGCCCCTCGCATGCTTGATGGACAGCAGCCAGGAGTGTCGTGTGCGTGTTGTTGTGCGGTGAGAGAGAAGTTGCGTAGACGATGGGGGCATTCCTTATCCATCACTGGTTCCCCGTCCCGTCATGCTGACTCGGGAGCTCTCCGAGGTCCGACCTCTTTCCCCCCCCCTCCGTCTTGGTAGACACCGCCTAGACACCGCCTAGACACCGCCTAGACTAACAGGCTTAGTCCCCTCTAGCCCACTTCGGGCCAAGCTCCCTCCTGCCCCCCCTAACTTACGTCTAGTACACTTCGATTACTACTCCGTTCATGACAAGCAGTACCTTCAATCCAATTACCTTAATGAACATCATTTCCTTTATTATCCTCCTCCGTGCCAGGATTCGCAGTTGCTAAATCGTCCCGCACTTCAAGGCAGTCTTTCAGCGCTTCTCCGTCCATGGACATCTAGCTTGAATCCTTCTTGTCCCTGCTTGGACTCTTCCGCAGGCGCATCGCATCGCATTGCCTGTTTTGCGGCGTCACCATGTCCGCTGCTGGTGAACGTTTTTGGTGACTGCGAATATGGCCGGCACAAGCCTGACTTCTTTATCCCTGACCCCAGATCCAAGCTTTAATTGGTTAGTATCATCGATGTAGCAGACTTCTGCTTAACTAATGATAAACACATAGGTTCTTCCTCCTGGAACTAATTGTCTCCTGTATTCTGTGAGTGTTCGACGCGTGCGATCGTGGAGAACGGGCTACTAATCGCTTCGCCAAGCGTGCTCTTCTTCCTGCTCTACTTCAATCGACTGTTTGCAACCCTCGTGTCCTACGGAGTCCGCGCATATACCTGGCATTATTACCGCGCCTATGTCGATATTCGAGCCCTGCAGATCTCGCCCTTGGGCGGGAGGATCTTCTTCAAAGGCATCCGATACCACGGCGTGAACGAGACTATCTTTGTACACGGAGGGTTTATCACATGGCACTACTGGAAACGTACCGTGAGACGGACAGACGTGGCGGGCCTGGATTGCAATGATGGAGCAGCGAAAAGAGAACATGACACCGGGGTCGCGGGCGATGCCGATAGCAGGAAAGCGGACAGCGGGGAACAAGGCGGACCGAAGAATGCGGATGCTCTTCCTTGTCGCATCACAGCCAAGGTCTATGGTCTTGAGTGGTTCGTATATAACCGGGCTCCTGCTTACGAGGGCATACTGGCGGGATTCGATCCATCGAATTCGTCTTCTTCGGCTACCAAACCACAATATCCTGAGAGCGATGCGCTGGATCCGCGCTTAAAGGAAGGGAATCTGGATTCATCTGTGGCCGGATCTGCTCGCGCCGAAAGTCAAGGGAGGCCAGCTACAGCTGGATCGCAGGACGCGGCTGGGTCCGAGCAGGAACTGGGGGATGGCATAGTAAGGTTCCTACGACTTTTGCCGATAAGGTTGGAATGTGACAAGGGTGCCATTGTCATGGGAAATGAGAACACGAGATCGGTTTTGACGACCACTTTCGACAGTGCTACTGGTTTGATCGAGGCCTGCAATGCTGGGGCGCTCGACCTGTACCGACAGGTGTTCTCCTTCAATTTCAGCCATCCGGTAATTCAGATGCGCCCAAATCCAGATTTCAAGCAGAACCAGCTGGCCGCTGCAAAGAGTCTTGGGTCAGCCGAAGAGGATCAAGCTGGAATGAAGCACAAGCGAAATCCTATCTTCAACTACAGATTTCAGAAACGACGAGTCTGGCACAGTATCCGTGATCTGATACCTTACTTTCAAACGTCGGTAGAATCATTTCATGTGCATCAGAAGCATGCCGATTCCGGACCTAGAAATTCAATTGATCTGGGCAGTGATACGCGCTGGGTTGGACTTTCCCGATACCTGGACGAAAGCGCGCAGGATGACCACGAGGAGTGGAGCCCCGTTGAGTATGGTCGATTCTCGACAATTCTTGACAGTCCTGGAATGTCCGTGGCTTACTACTGGGATGTTCCGGGGTGTGTCAAGACCTTTCCACCATCGGAAACTTCATCGCTGCCGGATGCGGCGTGGAGAATCAACGGAGCCCCGCCTCCGGAATGGGGCATAGATGTCAAGATCAATGGTGGCACTATCAACTATGGTCCCTGGGCCGATAGGGAACGAGTTGGTCTGCAAAATGTGTTTTTCCCCAATGCGTTTCGGAGCTCGGAGCCGTCCGAGCCTCTGGATCCCGGAGAGACGAGAAAGACCACAGTGTTTACCTTAAGAGTCGAGATCAATGATGAGCTCACACTGCGAATTCCTACTAGGGAGCCATCGAAAGACTGGCAATGGAAAGGTCGTGCTGATACCATAAGAGGTGTCTCGAAGTTAAAGAAACAGAATAGTAGGAGGCAGTCGCGTGGCGCAGAAGGAGAAAAAGGTCATATCGGTCCAGATAGACGACCTTTTGGGTGGTTATCGCTTCGTGTGGCTGGTGACTCGACGATCCGCTACAGCATGGATATGTTAGCTTCTATATCAGGATTTCAGAGCCGGCTCGATCTTGACCTCCGAGAGACCAAGCTGATGTCCAGTGTCAATCACGCTTTACTGTGGCAGTGTCCAAGGCAACTGATCGCTTGCGACCTGTCCGTTCCTCTCTCCTGGAATAGTATGCGTACCTGGAGATTTGATATCAATAGCGATGACATGGAGCTGTTCTTGCTACGAGATCACATCTTCCTTATCACTGACCTTGTTTCCGACTGGGCATCCGGGCCACCTCCGGAGTATAGCACATTTGTCCCCTTTATCTATAAGATGAACCTATCTTTCTCGAATTTCCAGTTGTTCCTGAATGTTAATGATATGAACATAGTCAACAACCCGTCTGACTTGGATGACAACCGCACATTGGCCATCAAGGGCAAGAAGTTGACCTCGAACATCACCATCCCCTTGAATAAGTATAGGCCTGAGGAAAATGCTATTTCCTTCGATGTCACCCTCGGAAATGCTGGTATTGACTACTTGACCCCTGTATGGGATACTATGCATGCTTTTCTAGCGAACAAGTCCACTGCTGCGCTCGAGAAGCTGACCATTGACGGCGTGTACAACTATTACCTTACTACATCTCCCGACTTGGTGGATACACTGGTTCTGAACGTTGACGGCTTTTCTCCCAAACTCTACCTCTTCGGGTTTCTGATTCGGTCCTTCATGACCATCAAAGAGAATTATTTCGGCGAGGAGATGCACTTCAAGACGCTAGAGGAATATCAGGAGCTTGCCTACCCACAGGAAGACGCCGGAACCCAGCTTGGGGCTAACCCTCACAGGCAATCGAATGACCTAGACGTGATTGTGCACGTCACAGTCGACAACCCCTACGCTCTTCTTCCGGAGAACATCTATGATCAATCGAACTGCATAAAGCTCACCGCTGCGTCCTTGGAGGCAGATTTGCGATTCACAAACTATTATATGGATTTGCATTTCTCCATTGCCCCGCTAAAGGCAGCCTTGGAATCAAGCAGATCTACGAGCCCGCCTACCGTATCAGACACGCAGCTGTTCATTGACGGCGTGTCTGTTTATGGCCATCGTTTGTTTGGTCTCCCCCCTGCGGAGCCAACGTATGTTTGTAACTGGGACTTCGATATTGGCCGTATCATCGGAGAATGCTCAACAAATTTCCTTAGCTGCTTGACAGGAGCGCTCAAGAGCTTCGATTTTTCATTCGACAATGAAGAGAACGCCCTTCCGTTGTTGAATCCGTTGCAGCTCCACGATGTTACTTTTCTACGAGCTAAGGTTGAGGCCGTTCATATCTCCATCCTCCTGGAAAGGGCAGCCCTGGTCCTAAGTACTGGTCTCGTGACAACGAAGTTTAATGACTGGGCGAACACGAGGTTTTCAAAGCGCATGAGCCTACTTGTCCCTGATCTCTCGGTTGCTGCCATTGACTACAATTCCATAGGGTCATCTGGAAGCTTGCCCGATGAAACTATTACCCCTCTTGCTCTCCTCGAGTCCACTTTGAACCTCAGAATGGTGCAGCAGAAAGCAGATGCCAACGGAAGTCGCAAACTACAACAGGAACATGTTAAGCTTCATGATCAAAGAACACAACGCACCCCTTGGCTAATATTTGACTGGGAAGACATTGAGCCTCGCTCACTACAGGTGGCTGGTGATGACTTATCTTCACCTACAATTGCCATACCTACCATGCCCGAGCCAGTCAGCAAGTACCGTAGTGTTGCCGGTAGCTCATCCTCATTGCGCCGATTTTCAACAACAGGAAGCAATCGCAGCTTCAGGAGCTTTTTCGTATCGTCGGAGGTATCGAGTGTGAAGAGCGGCCGCAGAAGGCAACCGTACAGCTCTAATCATGTGGCATACACTCTCGCAGACAGAAAGAAGCCAAACTCTTCTCAATCAACAGTCCACGGCAGGGATGTTAATCGGCAACGCGCTGGCCAAGACTGCTCCGAGGCTGCTCCTGTCGGAAAAAGCAATGCGTCAAGCCCCTGGTCTATGCCTACGTTTTCCTTTCACAAGATAAGATTGGATACCGCCCAATTACCTCAACGACCAGCTTCGCGTGCTAACTCGGTACAAAGTGACTATGCTGATGTCAAGCTTGGTCATCCCTTCTCTCCCGAAAGTGATGGAACGACTCACACAAATCTCGCTATAGAGTTGCCACTCGGTATCAGGAGCTTTTGCTCTCCAGAGTTTCTTCACGTCGTGTCTGCATTGGTTGAGAATCTGCAGCCGAATCACCCTAGCGATATCATTGACTCTCTCCAAAAGGACATCATTTCAGACATCGTGGCATACGAAAAGTCGATGAAAAGCCCGCGGAAATGCACCAGCATTGCTATCAGGGCCCCTCACCTGCTTGTCAAATTAGTGAATCCCGGCTCTGGTGTCACTGACGGATTTAGCTTCCGAGATGAGTATAGCATAGTGGTCTCGCATCTGAAAGCAGAAATTAGGACCAAGACCCAGAGGCGAAAGGGAGACCTTGTCGCAGGAGTAGATAAGAGCTCCACTGTACATGCAGCTGCAGACGGCCTTTCGGTCTCGGTGCAAGGCTGTCGCGCCGATGCTTCCCAGGAGAAGGCCGAACTGAGCTGTGTCCTTGGCGACATAAACTTCTGGCTCGTGACAGGATCTATACAAAGGTCCAACTTCCAAGTCAGATCTTTCGAGACTGTGACTTCAACCAAATCTGTGGAGCACCTTGCTTCCCTGGTCCGCAGAACCACGACTATGATCGACTCCATCGCATCATCTTTCAAGCATAGCCTCTCTATTGGCGAGAGGCGGTTGTGTTACCTCGTCTATTTTCTCACCCAACAGGCAGCTAATATTCCTGATCCCTCTTTTCTCGTACGTATTTCATATGTGCTGAGAGTTGCGCGAAACCATTTACGGCAGCATGATTCATGGAAGATCATCTCTCGTCTACGCAATGTGTATAAGCACTTGCCACCCGCTCAAGCGTCTAAATTGACCGACAAATGCTTGTATGGAGATTTCGAGCTTCCATCCAACGCTAAAGACCTGGTGTTGTCAAGCTTCGACCAATGGCGAGCCTGGGATTTGGCGCACGTCGAGAAGAGCTACGTGATGAGAAGCGTGTGGAATAGTTCTGAGTCTGATACCACAGACACAGCGGCTTCCATGCTCTTCTCTTCGACAGTGAAATTTTTCCGTGTCTCCATTGATCCTGGCCCAAGGGAAAGTGATTTTAGAGTACAGGATCTAGCAACTGCTGTCTCGCTGAACGTTCCGAACGATAGCCTATCGGCTGAAGATAAAGACCACAAGGATCTAATCATTGTGCAATCCTACTGCTCGTCTTCCGGCCTCCGTTTGCGGTGGGAGATCCTCGACCTTGTGGAAGGGGTCCTGAAAACCATGTCTACAGTGACACTTGAGTCCGCACCACCGGCACCGAAGCACCAAAACAGCCCAAAGAAACCCATTGAGTTCCAGCTTGTTCTTGGGGCTGACCTGGGCTCGATCACGCTTGATGGTATCAACGTCAAGCTAGCGCTGGCTGGGAAATCGCTCAGAAGCTCGCTCGTTCATAAGTTTCCGAGCTCCGGGGTTACTGAGATGACAAGCTTCTTGTGGAGTGCTAGCGCATGCTACTCTGAGATATCCAGCAACTCGAAAGTACTGATGATGTGGAAACTTTCGGACCCTCATATATATGGCTCTCGAGTGTCCGAGGAAAACGAATCTGGATTGAATAACGAATGGATGGTCGCAGCGTCCTGCAAAAAGCTTCGCTACAACATGAAAGAGGACCCGCTCAGCCTTGCACACATAGCTGATCGACTCATAGAGGATGAGGTTCGATTCGTTTATGAGCTTATCAACAGCGTGGAGTTCCCGGCACACCAGCAGGGCCCTGTAGCCCCCACGAAGCCGGTCCGCAACATATTCCATGTCGCTGTATTTCTGGACGACTACCGGTTGAGTTTCTGTGTTCTACCCTCGCTGACTTATATCATCTCTGGCGAGGTGGCGCGAACCTCTATAACGCCCAGACGAGGATCTAAGATGGAGATAGACTTTGATTTGAAGAGGAACCTTCATACTTTTCTATCCAATGAGGGCGGCCAATGGCACTCTCTCTCGGCACTCGAGATCCCTCCGATCAACGGCCGGATCATTGCTGACCTCTCGCCTGGCCGCACGGAGATGGAGGTGGACGTCACTATTGAGGTCATTCACCTCGAGGCCAGCGCCGTGCGGAGTCTTTTGGGCGCGCTGACAAGGCCAGAAGTTTCACATTTTATGGGCGATCTCAAACAGAATGTGGACACCTTACAGCTTCATCTTGACCATGTCCTTGCACTCAGAAAAGCGCCACCGCAGCGGAAGGACTCTTCAAGTGACCATATAATTCTCTACAAAGCGCGCATGACCATGGCAGGAACCAAGATTCATGCGACAGCGCCAGCGCTCAACGGAAACCATTACTCGGCGGATCTAGACATCAGATTGGGGATGGTGCGCCTACGCCTGGACAACGGCTTGGAGGCCGGACACCCGATGGAATATCCTGAGTTCCACGTCGACTCCTCGAATCTTAGCTTGGATCTGAAGAAACAAGATGTATCAAGAAGCCGATCGTACTGCAGCTTTGTTGTTGACGCCAAACTTCAAGGAACATCTATGCAGCGTAACAATGGCGAGATGAGGCGGGTGCTACATTTAAGCAGCACAAAATTCAATGTCGATCTATTCCCTGAAAGCGCTGCGCTGCTAGTTGACTTGGCTGCCCATCTCCAAGAGCGCATAAAAACCTTGGACCTCTCCCATGAAGTGAAACGATTTAAGAAGCTACGGCGTCGGGGGCATGCAGAGCCGGAACGCAAGTCCTTGGAAGTTCCTCGGATACAGGTAGACGATGCCAGCTCGTCCGATGAACTTTTCAATGCCATTTATTCCTTGGACTTTCATAATATTCAGCTTGGATGGAACATGATGACGATGTCTTCCGCAATACCAGAAAACAAATTGGCTGATTTGGTATTCTCTATCAACCGGGTTGAGTTGTCAAACAAGAAGACAAATGCTGCCAAGCTCCGAATCGAAGACATGCAGTTACAGATGGTACCGGTCCATGGTAACCGGCAGAAGCGCTCACTCAACTCGGCCCTTTTGCCGGAACTGGTCTTCAACGTTGCGTACGCTTCCGTGGGCAAGGAAGTTCGATTGGCCTTTCAGGCTGCTGGAAAGTCATTGGATCTGCGAGCTACCTCGGAATTCATACTCCCGGCCAGCATGATACGTGATTCGATTGCCTCTGCTGTCCGGACCATAAGGGAGGCCAATAACATCCTGGTTTCGAAGCCATCCGGAGATAGCGTGAAACTCCGTCCCATCTTTGGAAACAAACGCTTCCGCTCTGTGCTAATTGACGTTGACTTCGCTGGAGCCACTGTATCCCTGCAAGGGAGGCATACAGAGGATCAACAGACAATGCTGACTGCAAGTCTGAAGGGAAACCAGCTTCCTCAGTCAGGATATGGTCAATATGTTCATGGAGATGGCATAGCCACGGCGACTTTCAAGGCCCCAGGGGTGGCATTGAAAGTGCTATTCGAGGACAATGGCCGTGAAGATCCGGCTCTCAACGCGGAATTAAAAGTCGATGCCTCCACGAATGTGCTTTATCCTAGCCTCGTTCCTTTGATCAAGCAGGTAACAACCACTGTCAAAGAGGTTATGGGAGATCACCCAAGGGCCAGACGACCTTCGAATGCGGTCATGCTACAGTCGCAAAAGCTGATGTCAGAAACTCCACTTGCAAATACAGATCCGGGATCAATTCTTGGCCGTTGCAAGTTGAATGTTGGGATCTTGATTTGCAGGCAAGAGTTCAGCTTGAGCTGCCAACCCATAGCTCGTGTGGCAGCCACCACGCAATTTGACAGCGTCTATGTTACGATCAATACAGTACAGTCGGACGAGCAGGAGCGGTTCCTAGCTCTTCTGGTGGCTTTCAATTCCTTACAAGCATCGGTGAAGCATGTCTACTCCAATGAATCGACTGCGAGCTTCGAAGTGAAGTCTATGGTCATGTCCATCATGAATAGCAAGCATCTGGGAAGTTCAAAAGGCATTTCAGCCGTTCTTCGAGTCAGTCCCATGAATGTCGCACTCAATGCAAAGCAGGTGCAGGATCTATTGCTATTTCGCGAGATTTGGTTCCCGTCCAACGATGAAATAAGTCCCGGGCCTGCTTTCCAGTCGCAATCGCAGGACACGCAAGCCTATATTGTACAGAGGTATCAACAAGTTGCAGCAACCCCTGCCTTCCCTTGGAATACCACGATCGCAATTGAGAAGCTGGAAATACAACTTGACTTGGGATCCACTCTGGGCAAGGCGCAATTTGCAATCACTGACCTCTGGTTGTCGACCAAGAAGACATCTGATTGGGAGCAAATCCTTTGCGTCAGTTTTCACACAGTGGGTATTGAGAGCAAAGGCCGGATGAGCGGGCTCGTCGAACTACAGACTTTCAAGATCCAGACCTCGATCAACTGGCCCCACGACCAGCAAGACAACAGAACCCCACTCATTCAAGCGTCCATATCCTTCAGCCAGCTGGACGTGAAAGTCTCCTTTGATTATCAACCGTTCCTTATCGCTCACATCTCTCGGTTCGCGTTCTTTATGTACAATGTTCGCCCTACGGCCGATGCGCCCAACGAGCGGCTTTTCAGTATCCTCGATGGAGATCAGGTGCAGGTGTTTTGCACTAGTATGACTGCCTCTCAAGCCTTGGCTCTCTTCCAGGCTTGGCAGCGACTCGTTCAAGATAAGCAAGCAGCGTACGAAGCATCTCTACAAGACATCGAGCGGTATCTGCGTCGCAAGACCTCCGTGTTTTCGGAGAAAACCGAGACAAGCTCACGGGAAATCTCCAAGCCCGCTAAGGAGGAAACGGAAGAAGCACCCATTTCACTGCATACCGGAGTGGTGGTTAGTATCAACGTGGTCACCATGGGCGTCTTCCCGCGCTCATTCTTTGACAATCACGTCTTCAAGCTGGAAGCACGGGATGCCCAGGCTCGGTTTGATGTGTCACTCGACCAGGGCAAGATTCATAGTGCACTGGGTCTGACCTTAGGCCAGCTGCGGGTTGCTCTGTCCAACGTTGTTCGTTCCGGTTCCATGGATGCAGACGAGCTTCTACTTGTCGGTGAAGTAGGCAATCGTGTCACTGGATCCCGAGGAGGCACGATCCTTAAGGTGCCGCGACTGGTGGCTCGGATGGAGACCTGGCAGGTGCCAGGATCCCACCAGATCGAATATATCTTTCAGAGCACGTTCGAAGGCAAGGTCGACGTCGGCTGGAACTACTCCCGCATCAGTTTCATCCGGGACATGTGGGAATCGCACTCGCGCGCGTTGGCCACCCGGCTCGGTAAGCCGCTGCCTCCGTCCGCGGTGCGCATCACGGGGGCGCTGAATGCCGATGGGGGCGGCGGCGGCGGCGGCGAGAACGAGTCGCAGGAGAAGATCACGGCGGTGGTCAATGTGCCGCAGTCGAAGTATAACTATGTGGCGTTGGAGACGCCGGTGATCGAGACGCCGCAACTGCGCGACATGGGCGAGGCTACCCCACCGCTGGAGTGGATTGGGCTTCAACGGGACAAGCTGCCCAACATTACTCATCAGATCATCATTGTTACCCTTCTGGAACTGGCGAAAGAGGTGGAGGATGCATATGCAAAGATCCTGGGGTCGTCGTGATGCCATGCAGCATTTCCTTATGCTGTGGTTTTATGTCGAGTCTGTGCGTGAACCGGTGTTGGTCTTACCTATCTGTGCTGGACCATTGGTTGCGGGGAGAAAGGACGTATGTGCCGTTTACTCAATCAATCACTTTAGACTGTATATAGAACTTTTTTTGATATCTCTAGCGTACAAGTAATGTATATACTATCTTAACAATAATTGGTGTTTATTTGTGAAGGAGAAGAGATGAGAAGAGATGTCCCATCCGTTGACTTGGTGGCTATTGATAGAATGATTCACAATGCCTGAGGCACCGAAAGAGGTCGGAGGAAAGCGGCACAAGGTGGAAGACGCAGATTGTGGAACCACCGGCCGGGTAGGCTGTACAGTACGGTTGCTGTACGGAGGAGAACTGCTGCATCCAATGCATGCAGTGCACTCCCCGCCATCCTTAACTCCGCCACCCAATTGTCGGCGAGGCGGTGAACATGGAGGGGGAAGTTTGCCTGCCAGCGACTCAAAGCCCATGAGGGGCATTACCATACCATACCGTACACTACCTACTACCTACTTAGGTAGCTAAAATTCCTGCTTCATCCGAGCAATAATCGTTGCGATGAACTGACCTACAGAGCAGCAAGTCAGGATGATAATAATGATTGAATGCATGAGTGGCAGAAGTACCTAGTGTCAACCACTTCTAATTCCACGCCTTCAACAAAACCACTCCCACCCGCCTGATACACGATGGAGATTTTCCCTCCGTGCTATACGTCAGACTAGCAGTCAGCGGCAAATCATCGAGGAGCTCCATCGGCCCAGCATCCACGGTCCAACCAGAGCAGACAGCTCCGAAATCATGATATCAACCCAAGCCTCCAGGCTGGTCTTTCTTGCCACCACCCACCCCGGGAGAGAAGCATCCATTTTGTGTCCTGGACCTTTGGGTAGGTCGGGAGTTTAATTGTGTGAGTGAGAGTAAAAAGTGCAGTGCAGTGCAGAGCACAAGAGCTGAGCTGAGCTGAGCTAAGCTGAGCTGAGCTATGATAGCTCACGTAGCTGATTTGTAGAGGGGGAAATTGTAACCATGATCTGCTTTGGTCCCTGCTATAGGAGAGACTCTATCTACTCGTACAATGTACAGTACTGTGGTAAGTCACGGGTAAGCAAGTATAGCCAGCCCAGCCCGTGCAAGCCTGTCGGGAGACGATAAAACTAATTCGTACGGAGAGCGAACTGCCTGAATGCTCGGGTGTAATTCCATGGGCAAGGTGAATGACTGACTGGGTGACTGACTCCATTTTCTGTGTCATCAGAACTAACAAGATCTCCTCTGACTCTTCAGTGAGTGCCTTCTAATGGTCCAACTCCATGGAATGGTGGAGGATATGGAGGATAATGATGATGATGGGAAGAGAGCGGGCACCCAAATGGGATATGGTATGGTAGGGGAATACTTTCTATACAGTAGTACTATACAAATTACCAACCGGACAGTATTATTACCACCTCGTGGTGGGGAGCCACCACCCGCCACCATCCACGTTGCTCGGATCAAAACGGTCACATAACGAGGGGCCGGGCAAGTAGACCCAGCAGGGAAAAAAACGCACATCCCAGATTTGAAATCGGCCACAAAAAATCCCACCAGCAAAGAAAAAAAAAATACTCTGCAAGCCCCACCAGCCGCCCTCTCGCTTTCCCTCCCTCTTCATTTCCCCTCTTTTCTCCTCCTCTTCCCTTTTCCCTCTCTTTTTCCTTTCCTCACCTTCCGCCGTGAAGCCATCATTCTCTCCCTCTGTTAAAGGAGTTTCTTCGCACATAGGTCCTTTTTGTCCTATTATTCACAGGTCGAGCTAGCTCTCGATCGTGACCCTTGTGTGTCGTTTCTTCTTTTCCCTTTTCCCTCACATATCCAACCCCGCCTCTACGGCCTTGATCTGAAAAATCAGTCAAGATGGTTAAGTATGTTGTCCTGTTGCTGCTGCTGCCCACCTCCCCGTTCCCCGACATCGATCCCATCATGAGTGATCCGATTAAGGATGGGAATGGTTGTTATTTGAGATGAGAATACCATGCTAACAATGTCCCGTATAGCTTCACTATCGAAGAGGTCCGTTCAGACAAGACTCCCCCGCATCCGCTTGCATGATCCTATCTTGCAGTTGGGGAAGATGATGGGAAAACTCTGTGCATGAGAACTAACCCCATGTAGATCCGCGGCCTGATGGACCGTCCGACCAACATTCGGAACATGTCCGTCATTGCCCACGGTATGTATTGAACTCCCCACCAAGTATCAATTGTTGGAAGTGAAATGCTGACAGACCTTCCTCTCTCTCAGTCGATCACGGAAAGTCCACCCTTTCCGATGCCCTGGTCCACCGTGCCGGTATTATCTCTGCCGCCAAGGCTGGTGAGGGTCGTTACATGGACACCCGTCCTGACGAGCAGGAGCGTGGTATCACCATCAAGTCCACTGCCATCTCCCTGTACGCCAAGTTCGATGATGAGGAGGACCTCAAGGAGATCCCCGGCTGCAACGGTGGCGAGTTCTTGATCAACTTGATCGATTCCCCCGGTCACGTTGATTTCTCCTCCGAAGTCACTGCCGCTCTCCGTGTCACTGACGGTGCCCTCGTCGTCGTCGACTGTGTCTCCGGTGTCTGTGTCCAGACCGAGACTGTCCTTCGTCAGGCCCTCACTGAGCGTATCAAGCCCGTCCTGATCATCAACAAGGTCGACCGCTCCATGCTCGAGCTTCAGATCTCCAAGGAGGACCTCTACCAGTCCTTCTCCCGTACCATTGAGTCCGTCAACGTCATCATCTCCACCTACCACGACCCTGCTCTTGGTGACGTCCAGGTCTACCCCGACCGCGGTACCGTTGCTTTCGGTTCCGGTCTCCACGGCTGGGCCTTCACTGTCCGCCAGTTCGCCGTCAAGTTCGCCCGCAAGTTCGGTGTCGACCGCAAGAAGATGCTTGAGCGTCTGTGGGGTGACAACTACTTCAACGCCAAGACCAAGAAGTGGACCAACAAGGCCCCCGAGGGTGGTGAGCGTGCCTTCAACCAGTTCATCCTGGACCCCATCTTCAAGATCTTCGCTGCCATCAACAACGACAAGAAGGACCAGATCCCCACTCTCCTCGAGAAGCTCGAGATCAAGCTCGCCAACGACGAGAAGGAGCTCCAGGGCAAGCAGCTCCTCAAGGCTGTCATGCGCAAGTTCCTTCCCGCCGCCGACGCCATGTTGGAGATGGTCTGTATCCACCTGCCTTCTCCCGTCCAGGCCCAGAAGTACCGTGCCGAGACCTTGTACGAGGGTCCCAAGGACGACGCTGCCTGCGTTGGTATCCGCGACTGTGACCCCAAGGCTCCTCTGATGCTGTACGTCTCCAAGATGGTGCCCACCTCCGATAAGGGTCGTTTCTACGCTTTCGGTCGTGTCTACTCCGGTACCGTCCGCTCCGGTCTCAAGGTCCGCATCCAGGGTCCCAACTACGTCCCTGGCCAGAAGACCGATCTCTTCATCAAGAGCATCCAGCGTACCATCCTGATGATGGGACGTTTCGTCGAGCCCATTGAGGATGTTCCTTGCGGTAACATCGTCGGTCTGGTCGGTGTTGACCAGTTCTTGCTCAAGTCGGGTACTCTTACCACCGATGAGACCGCCCACAACCTCAAGGTCATGAAGTTCTCCGTCTCTCCCGTCGTCCAGCGCTCCGTTGAGGTCAAGAACGCTCAGGATCTGCCCAAGCTGGTCGAGGGTCTCAAGCGTCTGTCCAAGTCCGACCCCTGTGTCCTGACCTACATCTCCGAGTCCGGTGAGCACGTCGTTGCCGGTGCTGGTGAGCTCCACCTCGAGATTTGCTTGAAGGATCTCGAGGAGGACCACGCTGGTGTTCCTCTCCGTATCTCCGACCCCGTTGTCCAGTACCGTGAGACCGTCAGCGGCACCTCCAGCATGACTGCCCTGTCCAAGTCCCCCAACAAGCACAACCGTCTGTACCTGACTGCCCAGCCCCTTGACGAGGAGGTCTCCCTCGCCATCGAGGCTGGCAAGATCAGCCCCCGTGACGATTTCAAGGCTCGTGCCCGTATCCTTGCTGACGAGCACGGCTGGGATGTCACCGATGCCCGTAAGATTTGGTGTTTCGGTCCCGACACCTCCGGTGCCAACTTGCTGGTTGACCAGACCAAGGCCGTCCAGTACCTCAACGAAATCAAGGATTCCGTTGTCTCCGGTTTCCAGTGGGCCACCCGTGAGGGTCCCGTTGCTGAGGAGCCCATGCGCTCCATCCGCTTCAACATCCTTGATGTTACTCTTCACGCTGATGCTATTCACCGTGGTGGTGGTCAGATCATCCCCACTGCTCGTCGTGTCCTGTATGCTGCTACCATGCTTGCCGACCCCGGTATCCTGGAGCCCATCTTCAACGTCGAGATCCAGGTTCCCGAGCAGGCCATGGGTGGTATCTACGGTGTCCTTACCCGCCGCCGTGGTCACGTCTACACCGAGGAGCAGCGCCCTGGTACTCCCCTCTTCAACGTCAAGGCCTACCTGCCCGTCAACGAGTCCTTCGGTTTCCCCGGAGAGCTCCGTCAGGCCACCGGTGGTCAGGCTTTCCCCCAGTCTGTCTTCGACCACTGGTCTGTCCTCCCTGGTGGATCTCCTCTTGACGCCACCACCAAGCCCGGTCAGATCGTTGCTGAGATGCGTAAGCGCAAGGGTCTCAAGGAGCAGGTTCCTGGCTACGAGAACGTAAGTTTCTTCTGTTCCATCATGATTTTGGATTTGATGCTAATTCTGTCTGCAGTACTACGACAAGCTGTAAACACGTTCCAAGCAAGCCGACTAGGTTTCAAGTCTGTGATGGTTGGAATCCTATTATGAGATTGACGAACGCAATACCCTGTCTATGAGGGGGAAGGAAAATGAAAATGAGGTGAAACAGCTTAATGTCGTATGTGGATTGTCGAATACCTAGAAGTAGAATCCAGGTGTGCACGAGCATTGCTTTGGCTTTTTTATTACGTTTACGACTGCGAGAGCTTTTCCAATAGTTCAGTTGCTGTCCCATAGTTGGACATTAAAATATGAGATGGCAGTTCAAGTTCAATTTTGTGTTTTAGAACCATCGTAGGTGTGGCTCCTCTGCAGGTGGCCTGTAGACCATATTGAAGTTCGATTTGTGCTGGTGCGTGAAGTTTTTCGTCAGAATTAAGCAACTGGCGGGATCTCGGAGGGCAGTCACGTGGTATTCTGTCATCCGCGTCGCTCGCGTTTCCCCGGCTTTTTCGAACCGCCAGGCTTTGTCGAATATTTATCGAGACCTTACTGCCAAGCCATGGTTTGATCTATCATTCGCATCGCTTTCGTCCCATCACCCTTGCAGTCGCTGGATAGTGTCCCTCCCTTGCAACCTCTTTTCTAGTTCCTCGGTCTCAGCCTTCGGCGTCAAACGGGCGAGGACGGACGCCTGCCTGTTTGATCGGCTCAAGACCTTCGAGCCACAAGCCCTCTCTCTTTGGTGACAATCGGGCCCCGATCGCCCGACCCTACCCCGACATCATGCAACTTACCGAGAACGAGGCAGCGGAGGTGAAGAAATGGGTTGTCAGGAAGCTGGAGGATATGTAAGCGTTGTCTCTGTCCGCAAAGAGGAACCGCGACGGCTTTGGGCGCCCAATCTGCCTTGTCCGCGCGCGCGCGTTCGCTCGAATTTACGCTCGAAGTCTAACGTCTCGTCACCTGCCAGCTCTGATGCCGATTCCGATGTACTTGCCGACTATGTTCTGGCGTTGATCAGGACCGATGCTCCCGACGAGGACATCCGGAAAGCTTCGGTGGATAACTTGGAGGATTTCCTTCGTGAACGTTAGTTTTTTTCTTCTTTCTTGCGCTACCAAATCTGGGATGAGATGGTTATATTGTGTGCTCGATTGAATGAGTACGTTTTGCTGACGTTCTCTGTTACCTTCGGGTAATGTACAGACACGGTGAAATTCGTCGACGAGCTCTTCGCGACCTTTGCTTCTAAACCGCAACCCGCTGCTGCTGCCGAACCGTCATATGCGCAGGGCCAGTCGCAGGAAGCGCCCGCTCCTCAGGACCAGCAGCAGCAACAGCAACAGCAACAACCGAGTGCATTCAATCCTCCGACCGGTCCTTCGAAGGGTCCCTTCGGAGCACAGCAGATGGGCAACAATTTCCCTGGACAAGCGCCGGGTGGTGATAACCAGCACAATTTCAACCGCAAGCGTACATTCCAGGAGGGCTTTCAGATGGACGTGGACCGCGAAGAAGTCCCGCAGAATCGCAATTACAAGACTCCCCGCCGGGGACGTGGTGGTGGCCGAGGGGACTGGATGGGTGGCAGGGATGGTCGCGCAGGAGGGCCCGGGCAACAGCAACCACACACCTTCAACCCTCAAGCCCCGGGATTCGTCATGCCCTCCACGTTCCCGCCGTTCGATCAGAACGACCCCATGGCGGCGATGATGGCGCTACAGAGTATGGGTTTCCCCCAGATGCCGGGAATGCCGCCGATGCCGATGCCACCTGCGGGCGCTGGGCAGCAGCCGGGTGAGATGGTGCCGAAGAGCTCGGAGCGGTGTCCGTTCTACGAGACGCAGGGGATCTGCTACCTTGGGACTACGTGCCCGTACCAGCATGATACTGCGGGCGGGGCGTCCAAGACGGATGGTATGTATTTGACTTACCTTCTAAACGGCGTGCGTGACTTAGGACTGATTTTGTGGGAGGCGCAGAATACGATCCCAAGTCTTCGAGCATTGTTACGGACTACCAGAGACGATCGGATGGGCCGCCTATGCGGGGCGGGGACCGCGGTCGTGGCCGTGGCCGTGGCGGCGACAGAGGTGGATTTGGCGGCCGAGGACGTCGGTCCGAGTTCTCCTCTGCCGGTCCCAACGAGGACACTTCGATCACGACGATCGTCGTGGAGCAGATCCCCGATGACAAGCTCGATGAGGCGACGGTCCGGGAGTTCTTCTCGCAGTATGGCGAAATCGCGGACCTGTCGTTACAGCCACACCGGCGACTCGCGCTGATCACCTACGAGAACCACGCGGCGGCCAAGAGCGCCTGGTCCAGCCCGAAGGTGATCTTCGATAACCGGTTCGTCAAGGTCTACTGGCACAAGCCCAAGGGCGACCGGAATGGGGACTCCCGGCCTCACCATCACACCGGCGCGGGTGGCGGCGAGTCGGAGAGCCCGGCTTTCAACCGGGAGGAGTTCGAGAAGCAGCAGGAAGAAGCCCAGCGCGCCCACGAGGAGAAACTCAAGAAACGCAAGGAAACCGAGGAGGCCAAGCAAGCCCTGGAACGACAGCGCGACGAGTTGCTTAAGAAGCAGCAGGAAGAGAGACAGCGACTGATGCAGAAACTTGGCGGCAGCGGCGCCGCCAGCAGCAGCAATGGCGACGCTACCGGCGGTGGCGGCGCGTCTCCCGACGGAGGAGATGGCCGGTCCCCGTCGGCGCAACCGGAGCATGTCAGCGAGCAGACCAAGCAGCTTCGGGCGCAGCTGGCCGCGCTGGAGGCCGAGGCCAAGAGCCTGGGGATCGATCCTGCTGGTGGTAGTGGTGGTGCTTCGGGGCCGGGCTACCGCGGCCGCGGCCGAGGCGGCTACGGCCGAGGTGGATTTGCCCCTCGTGGTCGGGGCGGCTACGATCCCTACTATCGGGGCGGTGGTGGCTACCGTGGTCGTGGTGGCATGGCCGGTCGTGGCGGTGTGCTCCGTCTGGATAACCGACCCAAGCGCGTGGCTGTCTCCGGGGTGGAGTTCAACTCCGAGAAGGACGAAGCCTTGCGACAGTTCTTGATTGTAAGTGTTCCTCCTCAAGCTGTGCCCCGTCATCCCATCTGGTCATTTTAGTTACTTACATCATAAATAGGGCGTCGGCGAATACTCCTCCATCGAACCCAACCCCGACCAGTCCGACTCCCTCATCGTGGCCTTCAAGGAACGCTACCAGGCCGAGAAGTTCATGTTCGGCCCCCGCGACATCCCGTCCGTCGGCCAGGTGGAACTCGCCTGGGTGCCCAACCCGCCCATCTCGTCGTCCTCTCTGCCTCAATCTGGCGGTGGTGGTGGCTCCGACACCAACAAGACCGGCTCGGACGAGGATACGTTGATGGACACCGCGCCGATTGCGCCGGGGGTGCCAGATCAGAGCTCCGGCCGGAAGGACGGGGGCCATGATGTGGACTATGATGTTGCGGAGATGGACGATAGCTGGGGGGTGGAATGATTTGACCGGTTGGTGTTTTGATAGGGTAGTCGATTTGAATTGATGTTCTTAGATGGGAGCATTTAGCTGAGCTGAGTTGATACTCTGGAATGTGGGTTCCGT
The DNA here is from genome assembly GCF_003184825.1 of Aspergillus fijiensis CBS 313.89. NCBI lineage: Eukaryota > Fungi > Ascomycota > Eurotiomycetes > Eurotiales > Aspergillaceae > Aspergillus > Aspergillus fijiensis. Next base: position 70,104 of record NW_024469034.1, on the reverse strand, counting down.
TTTGAGGAGATAAAATATCAAGAGATTTGAGCCCTTTGTTTAAATGTGAACGGACGAATCTAGATGGGTGGTTGTGGCTGTTGCTGCAACCTGAGAGAATTGAGAGCCTTCTTCCAGGCCTCTATTCCAGAGGCTGTGGCAATGCATATCCTGCTAGCTATATCGGACAAGTTTACGTATGATAGGGCAAGGATAATTGGTGTTTGGTAAGACATAACCTGTGTTATAGGGAAGAGAAATTTACCATGTTAGGGCTATATATAAACTATCACAATGGACCTGAACAGTGACAGACTCTCCAAAGGCATCTTACCAACTTGCCTTTGGCAGTAAATACCAGGCCCCTCCATAGAACCTACTCAGGAGTCAGGCAACCTCCAGTCAATGTTCAGTCACCATGTAATCTAAGTGGTTGGACCCAAGCACATGCTTAGTCACAACAGTATAGTTAACTAAATAGCCAGACCTGACTAACTCACCATCTTACTATAAGGGTAGTCCACGTGCCAATACCTTCACAGGGTAGCTCTTCATTCACCTTCTTCTCCCTAATATCGAGTATACCCCCAGCTACCAGCGAATCTCCCACCTGCTCCCCAATGCAAATCATCAGCAAAGCACTGCGCAGAACCCTCTCTCGCCATCGCCCCCGTTATCCCACCCACCACCAGATAAAAGTGCTATCAACCCTCTATCAGCACGCAGGGACTAACCCCCCCCCAAAGTCGCCGTCACACGCACCACCTCCCGGCCGCCTCCAATCTAGACCTGAACCCCGAGAGTAGCTACCATCGACTTTGACTCCGCGAGACCGTAGATCTCGTCACCGGATTCGACACCCTGCTACATCTCCTCCGTCACCCGGCCGCGGCTCAGGCTGTGCGCCATCTGGAGGTGCATGGAACTCGCGAAGTTACAGATCGCGAGGACCCGGATTACCAGAGGCCCCCAGTTAGACTCAAGACTTGGCTGAAGTTGATATACAGAACTTGAGTACAGCCATCGCCAAAGCTGGATTCACTGAAGGCGCTGAGCCGCAGATGCTGCTAAACATCCTACTGCAAGATCCTGCAGGGAAAAAGCTGTCTGTGACACCCCAAATCCTTTCTCTCTTCTTCCTTCAAACGTTGACTAAGACATTGATCATTCACCAGACAATGCTCTACGTATAGCGGTCATATTGCAATCAAGCAAGCCCTTGCCGCACTCCTGATTACCATCTCACCCAAGCTGGAGTCACTGGCCTTCTACCACATCGGCGAGTACGACACCGCCGCTCCATGTTTCTGTCTTGTGACTCTACTTCGTCGGGCAGGCCGGACCTCCATTCCGCTCCCTTTCCTCCAGAATCTCCGGAAAGTCACCTTCCTTCCCGACCACGACTCGCCCGACAACGACGGTTTGCATTACATCCTCGAGTCGTATTACCACCGCATCAACCTCGTGCGGCGGCTGCCGGCGCTCACATCCGTCGCCTTCACGCTCGCGACATGGAACAACGAGGCCGGGATCTCTCCTCCCCCGAGCTCTTCGAATTTCAGCGAGCTAAGCTTCACGCACTCCTGATGCACGAGGCAGATCTATGCTGCCTCATTGATTCCGCCAAGGCATTGCGCAAGTTCACCTATACCATCGGCGGACGAATGCTTCCGGAGGGCGGTAAGATAACGGTCAACGTGTCGCCGCTTGTCCGCAGTCTGTGGAGACATCGGTTAACCCTGGAGGAACTCGATCTCGACGTCGAGGATAATGTGTCGTGGGGGGAGGTTTACGGGGCGGAGGGGCTGGAGCTCACTACCGAGGAGCTTGACCACGAGGACGACGAAGAGTACCAGGAAGCCTGGGCGGAAGAGCTAACGACGCTGGATGTGGATCTTAAACCGCCGCCAGCGGATATCTCGCTGGCTGACTTTCCGAAGCTCCTGAAGCTGAGTCTGGGGCCCCACACGCTCTGCTTTTTGGCCAGGGGCATAGGCCCGAGCCGCTGGAGAGGTGAACCTTCCTCAAGCTTCTCCCTTGTAGATCGTCTGCCCCGTCGCCTGGAGGTATTACGGATCTACGGACGGGGGGAAGAAGGAGACGACCCTTGGTCGACGAGCGAAATCTGTTCGCCGGATTTGTACGTCGACGCGGAACTGGTGAGGCTGATGGCGGAAAAGCAGGGGAAACTTCCGACACTGAAGGTGGATGGATTCGCGGAGGTCATTTCGCGAGGGAGAGATGTCCCTGACTGGGCTGGGGAAGATCATCCGCTGGTGTGGAAGCAGCCTGTGGGGTGGGCTTGCTGAGGTTCTTACTTAGTTACTGGTTGCGGAAATCATGGCGTGGGACTGGTTACTGAGGCCGATGCATCAAGAGGCGCGGTGCTCCGAGGGGCGCGTGGGTTCCACTTATGGTCAGCTCAATTCACTGCAGTGACCCTGATATCTTCGCTACCATATGATTCGCGAGTCGTAGTCACTGTAGCCCCTTCCCATTATGGACTTACTAATATAGAACCTCATATTCGATATTCTGCGGCCATAAGCTTAAGAGAAACTAAGTACATTGTGTGCTACTAAGATCCATAAAGCAGGAGTCAAGTAATCCGACCTAAAACGAGCTACTGCATGATCATAGTATAGTATAGAAGAAAGAACTATGTTCACAAAGGCTTGATCCTGCGGATGGGCGACTGCTGCTACAGGAGGGCCCATAGCTATATAGGCATGATTGCTGAAGCGTCCTTAGCGGGAGGAGGCAGCGGGCTAGCTTCGCAAATAAAAAGTAAGCATGCTAGAGACGGGATGGGATGTATATGACTCCCTTACTGATAGCATCCCGCAAAGCGCATTGGGCATTCTACATACAAAGACTACACTTTCCCTCTGCCTCTGAATCCTACTTACTCAACGAGTCAGTCGGTCAGTCCACCGAATGGTTGGGAAGGAATCCGCCCACTCACTCCTTTTCTCGTTGGGGCCAACCATGTCACCCATGCGCTTAGTCACGATCTAGACAGTCAACCCATTCTCCCATCACGGGTACAGATATATAGATCGATAGATACCTCGGTTCACGACTAGCCACTAGATATCATACCTACCAACCCATAAACATACATACCCATCAAGCAACCCCCTCACTTTCTACAAACCCTAACGTTACACCACCGGACAAAAATGACAACAAAAGGCAGCTGCTTCTGCACCGCCATCCGCATCGAATGCACCAGCCCGCCCCTCACCACGGCAAGTTCCAACCCGCCCTCAACCCTACAGCAACCCAACCCCTAACACAAGCAATGGGATATGACCCCGCAACAGGGCCTCTGCCACTGCCACGACTGCCGCAAACTCACGGGCTCCGCCTACTCGTACAGCGTCCTCGTGCCCACCGGTGCCTTCCGGGTGGTCGCCGGCACGCCCAAGGCCGTGGCCAAGACGGCCGATAGTGGGAATGCGGTGCGGAATTATTTTTGTGGGGATTGCGGTTCGTTTCTTCCCCACCCTTTCCTTTTGGGTATCTTCTTGTGTTGGGTATGGGTGGTGTTGATTTAGGGAAATGCCTGGGGGTGGGGGGATGATGGTTGGGTTTATGGAAGCCGTAGGGGTAGGAGGTGGGAGAGGAGAAATGCTGATGGATTCTATGTGACGATGCGGTACTTTAGGATCGCCGCTGTATGGACACAAGATCCATGCTGATGGGCGGCCGGCGGAGGTGACGGTTGTGAGGGCGGGGGTGCTGGATGATGCTGGGGTGTTGGAGAGGAGGCCCGAGGCGGAGTTGTTTACGGGGAGGCGGTTGGGGTGGGTTGGGGCGGTGGAGGGGGCGGGGCAGGTTTGTGGGATGTTGGATTTTTCTTAGTTTAGTTGGTTCAACTTACTTGGTCATTCTTGGATGTAGATGTGTGGGTTGTTGGGGGAGAAGGAGGTTGGATTTTGGGGGTGGAAGGATTGTATAAGAGCTAGTTCAGGTTGGTGGTGTGATGAACTTGATATCGTTGTGGTCAACTGAAACCGAAGTAAAGTCACGTCTAACCAGATGCTCTAAGTCAGGACTATTGTAGCTCGAAATCAAGGCTCTAGGTTTGTACAAAAGACTGCCCGCGTCTATCCATACTTTCCGAGGCTCAGCAAAACATCCCATGCAGAGGAAAAAAGCTTACTACCGTCTGGATCGGGCTATTGAGGCTGCATCATCCTCGCTGTCACTGTCCATCTGGTCCAGCATCCGGTCAATCTCGTCGCCCGCCTGGGCTTCTAAACCCGTGACTTCCTCGGCCGACCTGGCGCGTGGCTGACCATGACCATGGCTACTATCAGGCCGACTCCACGGTACGCGCAGACTCGACTCCTGCGACCCGTTGCTGCTCCGCGAGACGTCCTGGTGCTGATGAGGCCGCCGGGAATGCTGCGAGTGGGTCGAGTGGTACCCCGAGTGGCCGGGGCTGGACATGAACAGCAGCGTCTCGATCGCGTCCTGCTCCATTGCGCTGCTCCGGGCGCGGTCGTGCTGCTCACCCGCCACGCCACCATGACGCGCGGAGGGCATAGCGCCGGACGGCTGGAGCGGAGGCGTCCCCGGTACTAGGATGGTGTCTGAGTTTGCGCTGGACTGGGACAGGCCCACGTCCTGGTGGGAATGATGTCTGCGATGAGTGAAGGTGGGTGGGCTGGTGAACTCGTTTGGATTCGGACGTCGACGTCGGTTGCCGTGACTTCCTCCCTTCGAGATGATATCTACAGGCGGGGCGAGTTTTGGACGACTGGAGTGGTCTATATGAGAATGAGAATGGTGATGGTGATGATGGTAGTTATGATGATTCCTCGAGAATCCCGCGTGAGGAGATGCAGCAGCCTCCGACCAAGCCGCTGGGGAGAGCCGCGCCGACCCAACGGGCCGGTTGAACCCAGCCGTGCCATACATGTCCGGCGACGACATCGTCGACATCGTCGTACTGGCAGGCGAGCCCAATCCCTCTGGCTTTTGTGCATCGACCTGGCCAAGATAGGCGAGCTGCCCCGATCGCACCAGCGAGTCAATGCGCGCCGTCGGCGGGAGGTCCTGGGCCTTCTGCATCTGTCGGCTCTTCTCAATCTTGGCCGCCGCATACGAAAGGCGAGTGCGCAGGTGCACTGACAACTGAACTCATATCAGCAACCCACAGCACCCCACCAGAAGTAGAAGGAACAAGTTACCGCTGCGATTCGGCTTTCGCGGGAGAGCGACCCGATACTGCTCGACCGGAGCCTCTCCATCCCTCTTTCCCCCGTCTTCGACGTCTCCGCAGGAGACGCAGCAAACCCGGTCGCACGCTGCTTCCCCGGCGAGCCCTTTCCAGAAGGACTGCGCGATCCCGAGAATGGTCGGGGCGTGGCCTGCTGCCCCGCGATCGCTTCCTCGATGCTCAGCTGTCTGCCTCCCGACACGGACCGGACCGAATTGGACACCTTCGACGGCTGCGACACAGCTGATGAAGTTCCCCGCGAATCCGACACATGTGACGAGGAGAACGAGGACCCGTGTCTATCATCGTCATACAACGGGAACTCAGGTGTCGGTGTCAAGTGGGCTGTGGTCGGGCCCACCAGCGAGGATGGATCCGTCGACGACGAAGACCCCCGCGCAGAATCTCCTTGCGATTCGGGGTCATTGGCAGTCTTACTGAAACTCAAACCACCGTCGTGTCTGCCACCCTTTGCATCATGCCGAGAGTCAATCTGTCGCGACGAAGAAGACTGCGCGGAGTGCACGTGGTGGCGCGTATCCAAGCGCGGCGCTCCGCTACTCATGTTGGGCCCGGACTATAGAAAAGCGGGCAGAGCCACGATAAGAGGACTGACTGACCGGCTGACTGACTGCAATAATGCAGGTTGTTTTCTTTGTCCGGTAATGTCTTGGAAGCAGACGATGTTTTTTTACGGGGGAAGCAGGGCAGGTATGATGAACTTTACCCCCTCCCCATCCGCAGAATGAGGGCAATCAGACTTGGAAATCGCTGAAGTCGCAGAAAGTCCGCATGAACTGATGTGTCTTATTCGCCGCTGATTCCCCGGTTACCAGCGTCGCGGTTATCTTTGGCGCGGGAATGTCCCGCAGCCCGACCCAGTCAATCAATACACTCTGACTGACACACTCAGTGTACTCGAGTTCAACACGGTCCTAAGTCCTCACTCGGGGCGGGTTGTGTACTGGGTTCGTGGCTGTCCTGCAAGGAGGCCGATGTTGTGGAATCTTCGGACGGTGGCAGCAGGGTGGCAGGCGATGCGGCCAGATGCAGCAATGTCTCTCTCACACGTCTCTCACGCGAGCCTCAATCCGAACACCAGGTCGAACGGCCGAAGGAGGACGACTCGAGGGGTAGAAGGTCGAGAAAGGCCATAAGAGAGTGATCGCGGCTTGCTGATTAGATCAATTGACAAACAGGTCAACAATCTATCAAGCTTGTCCATGGGGGGAAAACACAGGGACTCCCGACTCGCAGACGCCAGGCGACGATCGAGTCGGAGGACGACGCGTTCACAGCGCAGTCACGTGGCGATAACTGTGAGTCTGGATGCCTCAAAGACCAGGCACCAAAAGCAGCAAAGCCGGAGGATCTACAACACCACCACCACCAACAAAAAGCGTCTTGATCCGAAATGACACCAAGTCAATCTATTTCTTCCTGGTATAGAGCAAGCATCAATCCCAAGAACATGTAGTAGTGAGTATATGTTCAACCATGTCAGAGGAGAAATAGGGTCCAAGCAACAAAACTCAACGCCATCCATCCCATGCAGCATGCACATAGATACACATGGACATTATTCACAGAAGCAACTTTTGATATAAAACCTGTAAATAACCTGACCCTGAAAAAAAAAGCAACTAGGGGCTCTACCTGCGCTTCTTGCCACCACCACCCCCTTCTCCGTCTTGGGCCTTCCGCTTCTTACCTTCGCGACGCCAGTAGTCATCGCGCTCTCGCTTCTCACGCTCCGCCTTCTTCTCCAGACCCTCGGCCACCTTGGCGCGGTACACCTTGCGGCGCTCCTCCTGCTTCGCCGCGCGCTTGGCCTGCTTCTCGTTGCGCATGGTGTTGAGCTTCTGCATGAGGTCGCGCGCCTTCTTCTCCTCGCCCCCAAGGACCACCGCCCGCTTCTGCATGTAGGTCTTGTCCTTGTGGTGCTTCATCTTGGTGATCTGCGACTTGAAGGGCAGGTCCGTGGCCAGCTGGCGCGGCACACGCAGCGGGTTGAAGTGGCGCTCGGGGCGCTCGATCTTGCGGTACGCCGAGTCCTTCTCGAGCGGGGTGGGGATGCCCTTCTCGCGGCGGACCTCGCCGGTGAGACGCATGCCGTGCCAGCCGCTGTCCGCCGCGCCCTCCTCGGCCAGATCCAGCAGGTTGGTGACCGGGTTGTAGAAGCGGTGGGGCTTGATCGGGTACCAGGCCCGTAGGAAGACGATGTCACTCATGAGGATCTTGTCCTCGAAGGTGGCACGGAAGTAGCCCTCGGGCTTGGCCAGCGCGCGCTTGATCTGACCGCGGATACCGGAGACAGTGCGGATCGAGGCGCCCTCGAACTTGGCTATCTCCAGCGAGGAGTTGAACATGTCCTTGATGAAGGCGGTGTTCTTGAAGATCTTGTAGGGAACACCCGTCAGCTTGAGCTTCTTCACGATCTCGGTGTGCTCGTCGACGTTCAGCACCACACCGGTGGCGGCGATGCGGAACCCAGGGGCCTTGTTGGAGAAGGATTGCAAGCAGCAGAAACCGGTGTTGGGTGCCACCAGCGGGCCGTAAAAGGTAGCGAAGCAGTGCATGTGTTCCGGGGTGTACTTGAGCATACGGTTGCGCGTCCGACTGTCGGAGGTGCTGTAGATCGGCAGGGACTGGAAGCGGCGCCAGCCGAGAGAAAAGATGAGGGGATCGCCGCTCTTAAGGATCTTTTTATGCCAGCGGTGGCGCTTGATGCGGATCTGGACATAGCCGAAACGGTCCTCGGTGGGGGCCAGGCCGCCCACAATGACAGGGTAACGAGGGTTGAACTTCGTGGCGAACTCGCAGGGCACCTTCTCAAGAACGATACGTGCATATGTGCCAGCCTTGAAACCTTCCGCTCGAGCGCGGGAGGCCGGGTCGAGTAGGTCAAACTCGGCGCGGTTGATGTCGAGTTGCTTCTGTAGCTTAGCCTTCTGCATGTCGTACCAGTCGTCCTCTCCGAACTCCTCGTCCCCTCCACCATCCTTGCGCGAGTTATCCTTGGAGTTTGCGAACCCCTCGCGATCTTCTTCCTCGAAGCGAAGTCGTAGCTCTTCTTTCTTCTTCGCATTGCGCTCACGCTCCGCGTCCAGGTCGACGGGCCCCTCCTCTTTCTCACCCTCCTCCTCGCCACCCTCTTCGTCGTCAGAGAGACCGTTAAAAGCTTCGCCCGTTTCTAGGTCCTCGAATTCACCATCTCCTTCGTCGTCCGAGTCAAATGCATCGCCCACATCCGAATCGTCGTCGTCGCCGTCACCAGATAACTTGGCCGTGACGAATCTGCTTCTTAGGGATTCGATAAGCTCTTCATCCTGCCACTTCTCTTCCAGCTTGGCGTAGTCAAATTCAGGAATGTGACGGAACTCCTCCTCTTCCTTCTGCTCGGCGCCGGTCTTCTTGAAGAAGGTGTCCTCTTCCTCATCATTGTCCTGATTGTCCTCATCCTCGTCATCGTCTTCGTTCTCACCACGACCGCTCCATCGAGGCATCACGTCCTCGGGTGCGATGGAGTCGTCGTACAGCATCCGAGACAAGTCAGTGATGCGGAACTTCGGGCGCTTCGAATGAAGGGACTTCGCATTAGCAAGCATGTTCTCTTTCCAGCGGGCATTCTCCTCATCGTCAGAGTCCTCGTCTTCGCCACTCTCCAAAATCTGGTCATCCACAGATGAGATAGAGCCGAGATCAGAGTCGCTATCAGCGAATTCAAGGTCACCTTCGGTCTGGCGAGCATTGCCGTTTTGCCTCTCCCTGAAGTTGGCTTCGAAATCTGCGGGTGCGGAAGCGTCGATCTCTTCATCCTCGCTCAGGTCCTCCATTTCATCTTCATCCAGCTCTTCAGCGTCATCTTCATCTTCTGCGCTCTCGAAACCTTCGTCTTCCTCGTCGACAACATCAGCGTTGTTGTTCTCGCCGTCCAGGAATCGAGCGTGGCGCTTGTGTTTTCTTCCAGCAGCACCATTCTCCTCGTCTGCCTTCGCAATGGCTTCACCGCCACGGAAGAGGCGGACACCGCCATCAGCTTCACCGAGAAGCTTGCGCTCACCCTGCAGGCCAACAACCAGTTGCTCGCCAAGACCGCGCTCCTCGTCGTCGGACTCGTCCTCGTTTCGCTCGAAGTTCGAGGTTTTGACGTCAATGTAAACGGCATCCTTGTCCACCAACACACCACCAACATCAGACATGGGCGCGAACAAGAGCTTTTGCTTATCCCCCAATCGGCGTCGGCTGGTCTTGCCGTTGGCCTTTGCAGCCTGCTGCTCAAAGAAGGGTGTCGGGCATGGATCCGGCAGGGACTCGATGCCGGAGACCGTCAAGTCACCGACTCCCGGAACGTGCACCCGCGCTCCCTGAGCCGCGAAGTTGGTCCCACGCAGGTAACCGTAAAGAGCTATCGTCCTATCACATTTCGGGTCCTCCTCGATCTGGGTGGGTGGCGTGATATCCAAGAAGCGATCTGCGAGGGCGTAGGGGTGGGAGTTACGCCATACAAGGGGTCGAGGATTCTTCATAACGGACAGGAAGCGGGAGAGATTGTGGACTTCGCGATCGGGGTAACGGCCGTTGACGACTCCGGAGAGATAGAAGAGCTTGGCGCCATTGTAGAGTTCGCTCCAGAAACGGTGCTTGAGACGCTTCTTGGCGGCCTGCAGAGTGCTCTGCTTCTTGAAAAGGTCGAGATGGGTTAGGATACCGAAAACGTTACCGGGCATACCGTGGGAGCCAAGGACATTCAAGAACTCCATGGTCTCCATCTCGAATCCATAGTTACCGTCGATCATCAACAGCACGATATCGGCGATCTTGGCGACGTCGATCATGCTGGCGAGGGAATCGGAGGGCGATTCGAGGAACGTGAGACGGCGTTTCTTCGACGTGACCACGGTCAAGGGGCCTTTCGGTGTGCTGAGGGTCTGCTTCGTGTAGCGACGGATGAGGGACTTGATAAGGGTCGTCTTGCCCACCTAGATTCAACACAACGACTGTCAGAATTTCCTATTCCTGGGTCTCCGCATGTGAAATCCCGCTGGAACACTTACTCCAGGTGGTCCGACGACGGCGACAATAAGAGGAGGTGCCTCTTCAGGCAGGCGATCCACGAGGGGCACATGAAGTCTCTTTTCTTTGATCTAGACAAGTGTAGTTGCAAGGTCAGTGGCCTTGTCAAAAGTTGCATCGTTGCGGAGGGTGGGTAGCGCATACATCGTGCGATCTCGCGCCGGCCTTGTTCAATTTGCCGGGATTCGAGAAGGCAAAAGCTTTAGGATTCGGTCCTGTGAAAGTGATTTCTGTCAGCTACCTGATCACGTTGAAGGAACGATGTTGGAGCAAGTCGATAAACTTCATCCCGGAGGCATGCGCAAGAAGATTCATTACATACCATCATACTTTTTCTTCTCCTTGGTGGCTCGATGCGACCTGTTCGATTGCTGCTCCATTGTGGGAAAAGTAAGAGGTCTAGAAGACCTCTAGAGTAAAATACTTTCCCCGCTTGATTCGAAGCCGTGACACAGCCAAAAAAAAAGTTGAGCGCAAATCTGCAAGACTGCTCCGAATGTCTTTAGAAAGCTTGGCTACCAAAATTATTATTCCCATTTTCTTTTGCCGGAAGAAGCTTTTCTCCGAGTCCCGGGGTCTTTTCCGCCCGGAGCGCACCAACGGGCGGTAATTACCGACAGAAAACTGCGCCAGGCATCCATTCAGGCGGGGAACTTTTTTATGACTAATTGATGAGTTATCGATAAACTGCCTCCCACTTATCGTCCGGCCCGGGCGAGACCCGATAAGGTCTAAACCCCACTATGTCGGCCCGGTGCCTCGTCGTCGCCATTGCCAGAAGAGGTCACGACTGTGAGATATGAGCGGGGTAGTATGGGGTCGAATACGATGGCTCATACTCAAGTACGAGTAGGAGTGCGATTATCGGCACAGTTCCCAGGGCCACGATGCATTTAATGGCGCCGGATTCCTTTTCCCGAGATTGTTTTTTAAGTCAGAATCCTAATTCCTAAACTTTGTTTGCATATCCCAGGGCTTTCGTTCCCATTACAAACTCAGGTAGATCCAGAGGAAGAAGCACCCGCGAAATATGGCTCCTGCACGTCGCCCACCGCCCGCATACACGGCTCCCCCAGACTCAGGGGTCCATGCGATCTCGCAAGTCTACAGATCCATCTCCAGAACGGCGAACGAGCCATCCCAGCGCGTCCTCGAGTCATCCTTCACGATCCGACCATGCTCCGGGCAAGCGTGGGTGGTCCCCGCCGGCCACATTTGCCGTCTCACCACCCCGAAGGGGCCGCAGGTGGGTGACCTGAACATCTGGAACGCGAACAACCCCCGGGAGCGACTGTGGGCTGCACGTACCCGCCAGATCCATGCCTCCCACGTGTCCGTGGGCGATCGGCTCTGGTCCAACCTGCCGTACCTGCGTCCCCTGGTCTCCATCACCGGAGACTCGCTCGCCGGCGGCCAGCTTCATGAGATCCTGGACGAAGAGGGCAAGAAGAAAGAAGGGAAGGGCTTTGGGACCACGCAGTTCGGCGGACGCGTGCACGACCTCCTGGGCACTCGCTGCGACCCTTACGTCAACCTCGTCATGGGCGGCGAGAGCTTCGACTTTCACTGCCATTCGAACCTGACACGGGCGGTGGTGCCGTATGGGCTGACCGAGCTCGATGTGCACGATGTGCTCAACGTGTTCCAAGTGACGGGACTGGATGAGCAGGGCAAATACTTCATGGAGACTTCGCCGGCCAAAGCGGGGGAGTACTTTGAGTTCTTCGCGGAGGTGGATGTTCTGTGTGCGCTTTCCGCGTGTCCTGGAGGTAAGTGAGAGTCTTTAGGAGGTGTATTGTAACGTAGCTAATGAGGCTCCGCAGGCGACTTGTCGGAATGGGGCTGGGAGGAAAAGGCGGACATGGGGGCTACAACTCGTCCTCTGGGGGTGGAAGTATACAAACTCGCGGACGCGACGGTGTTGCAAGGATGGAACGCACCCCAGAGTCCCAAATATCTGGGCGCACATGGCATGAAGATGCCTCAGAGGGAGAGGGACGGAACGGGGTATGTTGGGCTGTAACGGGGGGGGAATGAGGTCTCTGCAGCTTAGATTATTGCTCTGTACGTTTAGTAGAGTAATGCTTCCCCATTTGCACACAGAATTGAAACTGATAGATGCGGCATTCAAATTGCATAGTCCAAAATTGGTCTGACTTGATTTGTTCAAGCGTTCGACGACACCAAGGATTGAGGAACGGGTGTGGCCAGGACGACCACTCCCGCCCACGGAACTGATATCAGACACGAATATTGACCTCGAATATCCCTGCACAGTAATACCTCGATCTGGAGCTTTGAGCAAGTCGGAGTGAGAGTTCGATCCCATGTGCCACGATGCTTGTCCAGCTTATCGCGCGGGGCTGGGGAGCCATTGGTGTCAACAAATCCCGCACCGAGAGGATCGAGAGAGCAGCGCTGGTCATGAAAAATGCCTCGTACAAGAAAAAGCTCAGCTAGCTATCCTGCTTATCTTTGCTTTATATCTTCGAGAAACTGAAAAAAAAGGAATCTACAGAGATAAGGATACGAATGGTAGGATAATTGCAATTTGTCGATGTCGAGATATCCCGTCGCGACAGGCCTGTCATCGAGAAAAGAATGTCTGGAACCATGGAATCGCTACTCCCGCTGACTTTGAGGCTGAAACGAATGATACAAATACCAGGAGCTCGGCCATAAGCTTGACCATGCTTGCCTTTCAGCTGATGCAACTACTCCTCCGAATCCGAAGTTTTGACTGTTGCCTGATTGTGTTCGTCCGGATGTTCTCTATTCTCTAACATTTGTCGAGCGGTTCCCGGGCTGTCACTATCCCACACTATTAGCATGGACTCAGAATCTGAGGCTGAGAAGGCGCCTACTGTAGGCGAGAAGGTCCACAAAGAGCCTTCACAGCCGTACGATACGATTTACAATGTTCGTCCTTGGAACAATTGTCTGAATCAGTCTGAGAAGAGATCGAGCACGGTCGAGGAGCATGACGATGACCCCGGCCTGCGCAGGCCAGGCGACTATAAGCAGAAGCAGGTATTGTTGACGTCCTTGTAGTCATTGAGGCTGGTCAGAGTTGACGCGAGCAGGTGTTCAAAGGCAAGATGCTTCTGTGGCTCGCATATCAGTCCATCGGTGTGATTTATGGTGATATCGGGACCAGTCCGCTTTATGTCTATTCATCGACATTCAGCGCGCCACCTTCGCGAGAAGATCTCATCGGCGTCCTCTCCATCATCATATGGTCCTTAATTTTGATGGTGACTGTCAAATACATCTTCATTGTGCTCCATGCTGATAATGACGGCGAGGGTGGTACATTCAGCACGTATTCTCTACTCAGTCGCTATGTTAGTTCGTCATCTTCAAGACATGCCAGGTACTGGACTAAAACGCTGGCTGTAGATGAATATAACCCATCGCGATCCTCGAGAAGCCTCGCTTGTCCAGATGAAAAGACACCTGTCGAACGATCTTGAAAGAGCCAGCAGATACGCCAGACATAGCCTCGAGACAAGCAAGTTTGCAAGGCATCTTTTGAAAGTGGTAGGCGTATTGGCGGTTACAATGGTCCTGGCCGATGGCCTTCTCACTCCAGCTCAGTCCGTCCTAGGAGCCGTGCAGGGTATTGAGATCGTCTCCCCCAACATTTCCAAAGGCACCGTCATTGGCGTGACTGATGCTATCTTGGTCGTGTTGTTTCTGATACAACCGCTTGGCATCACCAAGATGACGTTTGCATTTGCGCCAATCGTGATTATCTGGCTGGGGTTTAATGCTGTGTTTGGCATCTACAATCTCGCGCATTATGATGCCGGTGTCTTCATTGCCTTCAACCCGGGTTACGCCTTCACATTCCTTGTTCGACATGGCGAGTCTGGATGGCGCATGCTGAGCGGAACCTTGCTCGCCTTCACTGGGGTTGAGGCTCTCTTCGCCGACTTGGGCGCTTTCAGTCGGAAAGCAATTCAGATCAGCTGGCTGTGCTACACCTTCCCATGTCTCCTGTTAGCGTACATAGGGCAGGCGGCATACATCAGTGTGCACCCGGAAGCCTACTCTAACCCGTTCTATAAAGCAGCGCCGCCGGGTACTATTTATCCGGCCTTGATTATTGCCATTCTCGCGGCGATCGTTGCATCGCAGGCGATTATCACTGCAACTTTCCAGGTATGGGACTCTTCTCTTGTTGATGACAATGATTGTGATGCATGTTCTGATGCAACAGCAGCTTCTGGCACAAGTGATGAAGCTATCCTACTTTCCCCAGATCAAAGTGGTACACACGTCCGATGTGTTCCACGGCCAGCTCTATATTCCGATTGTCAACTGGCTCTTGATGGTTGGGACGATCCTGGTAGCGTCGATCTACAATAACGTATGTTACCTCTTCAATTTGCTATGGCTCTTTTCTCTGACGCAACGCAGACCACATCCCTTGGAAATGCATACGGTGTCTGTGTCATCTTTGTCACGTTCTTTGACACCTGTATGGTCTCGATGGTAGCAATATTCGTGTGGCGCATCAGCCCATTCATTGTCTTTATACCTTGGCTTGTGATCGCTTGCTTTGACGGGGCATATCTTTCATCAGCACTCACGAAGGTTCCTACAGGTGCATGGTTCACTCTAGCGCTAGCGACCATTCTAGCACTCGTGTTCCTATTATGGAGGTTTGGGAAAGAGCAGCAGTGGTTTGCCGAGGCCGAGGATCGGTTCCCTACCTCACATTTCGTGACCAAAGATCCAGATGGTAGGATGCGTCTCACCGACCGCTTCAACGGAGTCCCTTTGAGCACCAACCCCGGGGTCGGGATCTTCTTCGACAAGGCGGGCGAGACCACCCCTATCGTGTTCAGTCAATTCGTCCTCAAGCTCACCTCTATGCCGGAAGTAATTGTGTTCTTCCACCTGCGACCCCTCGAGACGCCATCAGTCCCCGTGGAAGACAGGTATACCGTTTCGCGGCTCGCCATCCCCAACTGCTATCGGCTTGTGGTCCGTTACGGCTACAATGATGAGATCATGACTCCGAATCTAGCCAGTACCATCACGGATCAGGTCCGCAGATACCTTGTCGACAATGGGCACGGCATGGAGCTGGATGGAGTCGCAATGAGTGGACATCGATCTCCGAGCACAGAAAGTCAGGGAGAAAGTGGATCGGAGGCAGCACAGTCCAGCAGCCTGGTACGATATAGTGACCCGCTGAACAAGCTCGAGCGCGCGTGTGTGCATAGCATCCTCTATATCACCGGCAAGGAGCAGATGAGGATCAAGAAAGGCACCAATATGTTCCGCGGTCTGGTGCTCTGGATGTTCTTGTGGATCAGAGATAACACCAGGGCCAAGATTGCATCTTTGGGTCTCGAGGCAGAACGGGTGATTGAAGTTGGGTTTCTGAAGGATATCTGAGGCTGTGCATAGTGGTTGATCACCAATAGGAAGTGACCCAAGGTAATGGGGAATACTATCACGACAGACTGTACAGAGATCACGAATCAACGAATCATAGGCACGAGCGACATTAATATCCAGTATTGAATTCATTCTTGATGTCTCGGAGTTCGCAAGTAGTATAGTATGTCAGAACAAGTTTTTCTGACAGACTGATCTACCGGGGGGGGGGGTTCCCTTGTCGTCACTGTGCATGAGATGGGATAAGATCGTTGATCCTCACAAGAGATCCCGATTGGGACAAAGGCGTTGAGCTGAGCCGAGGGGCTTTGAACCAGGCGTCCACGTGACCCTCCGATAGCGTCATCGCGCATGCGTCATGGCTTTTCTGGTGGGGGATAAACAACCGTCTTATCGCAATGGGTGACTTCACTCCGCTTGTAGCCTGATCAGTAGTAGACTTGACAATTAGAATAACTTAAAGTTGACCAAGTGACACACATGCTGTCAGGCATGGCGCAAGTAGTAAGAAAGGGAAAGAAAAAAACGGATGCCCCTCCCCCTCTTACTGGTAAAGTCGACTAGTTAGTGGCTGTAACCACCACCACCATCATTCCTACCTACCATCACCCCCTTATCAGCCGTGCGGGCAACGGGCAACTTCCCTCCCCCCCGCAGAGAGGGTTGCCTATTGAGACTAGAACCACGCAACAGAGTATAAAACCTTCTCTCGTCCCACCTCCCCGGGCACCGCTTTTCTTCCCTCAAATTACTTTCCATAAACCACTCCCCCATCCAGCCATCATTCTCACTAGATTCTCACGGCTCTCTGCCTTTCACCACACCGCAACCAAAATGCCTCTTTACAACGTTCGTTGCGCTCCACTTCCCCGCTGATTCCTCCCCCCCCTCTTCGGAAACACTAACCATTGTTTCAGGTCACCCTGAAGAAGGACTCTCCCCCCGAGGAGTTGGAGAAGTAAGCGATCCTCTACCTTGTTCAGTGACTTCCTGTATGAACACAAGCTAACACCCTCTCCTCCTGTCATCAGGGCCAAGCAGCAGGCCACCGAGAAGGGCGGCACCATCAAGCACGAGTACTCTCTCATCAAGGGCTTCACGTAAGGCAGCCAACACCCACCCTCCCGCTACCCAACTACTCCACTCCGCACAACCCACACTCCCGAAACCACCTCGAGAGGGCAGACTAGCTGACTACTGCGCTAGTGTTGAGTACCCCGAGGACAGCGTGCTCTCGCTCGAGGCCAATGAACACGTGCATGTCGAGCAGGACGGCGAGGTGCGCACTCAATAAGCGTCCTCCGGCTTTCCCTCTCACTGGACTTGCGGACACAACGAAGGGGGATTAAAGGATGTGTTTCATGTACGAGTTACGAAATCATTTTAGTTCACTGTAGAGCAAGGAGGCTTAGCATCATGAGTGTGAGGACCGGATCGTCCGCTGTGCGGTGATTCCGAGCTGAGCGCGGTGTTGTGTCGTTTGCTTCTTTTCTCTTTTTTTTGTCAATGATAACATACATCAATTGCGCCAAATCTTTTTTCCTAGCGTAATGAATCTACAAGTCATGTTGTTCGCGACCTTACGCTCCCTGGTCAGCCAGGATACAAGTCTCCAAGCCCTCTTCTGCAGCCACCGCGTGATAGTGCCGCTTATGGTGGCTCTGAGTGTAATACAAATACAGTTTCTATACTGATATTTGACGATCTGCTGAGCCTTGAGCAATATATATACATAACTAATCACAAAAGAAAATGTCTAGCTACTGGTTAGCTGCTTCCACCAGTGGACTCCCGGAGACTTGTACTCAGGCTGACCAGTGAAAAGTAGACTGCTAACAACTCAATTGCGATAGCCAATGCAGGTCTGCAAATTGGAAAAGGCAAGAAAGATCACAACATGCCTCGTCTGCCCAATACAAAATTACGGAAATCTTCGAAAAACTATTCCTCTTCTTCTTCGCCATCCGAACAGTACAGAACTGGGTCGAATATTTCCCCTAACGCGGGTTTTGGCGTAGGACTCGACCGAGTCTCCTTTACTCTCTGTGTCTGTATTCCCTTAACGCGGGTTGTCGTTGGTGACAAAATTTACTGCTGTCCCCATTTGGCTTATCATGAAAATGTAGACAATGGCGAGATCGCTCTCATCTTGCTGCAGTAAAGGTATACCCGTCTGACCTTCGCTCGTGGTAGCACATGGCTAGACAGGCGGATCAGCTGGAGTGCCGCGTTTCTGAAGATATCCGCTTTCTTGGCCTCGACGCATACGGCAACAAAGCCTGAGAGGCTGCGGCCATATTGCCCAAGCCTCCCCAGTCGTTGCTGTATGTAAGGTAGCGAACACCAACACCATAGTCGCCAGTCACCGCGCTGGTGATCTGGGTCACGCAGTCGGATGACAGATCTCAGGACGTGATATGTGATATGTTAAGCTCGCCCGCGGGAGGTCGCCGAAGGTGGTTTACCTGGGCTACACGTCCACCGCACAGAATGTAGTAACCTTTGAATCGTGGGGAAAAAGAGGCAGCCATGCTTTCCAAATATGTGCATCACAATTCAGGCCTAGAGTCGGGTCAAACACGCCTTGGTAGTTGAGGGATTGTAAAATTGACACCTTTCCAGAGCGGATTAGCTGGTGGGATCTAGAAAACAGGAGAAGCAATACCTACCTTGCTGATGGATCGGTAGCCTTGATACTACTCTATCACACCCCTTTCCTTTTGTCCTTGGGGCTGCACGATCCACCGGGAGGGTAGAAGTATGATATTATTTTCTGATTGCCTAGATGGGTGGATGTTGGGAGGTGGAAAGTGGTAGAGAGCATGGTGGGGAAAATGGAGAAGGAAGGAGAGAAAGAGGAGAGAAAGGGAGAACAAGTAGAAGGCAATATATTATCTAGGTGAGTAACCGATAGCAACCTTGAGTACGAATTTTATTGTGAACCTATAGATTTAGATGGTGGAAGGTGAATACATACCAGGTTATTACCAACAGCCTTCCAGCTCAAGCCAGGGAAGCTTAGGCTATTCACCCACATAGGAAAGATCAAGCATTAACATAGTACCACTTGTTGTAGTTTAGTGGTTGATAGAGCGAAATACATTTTTACATGATCATGGATATTGGTTAGGCATACCAGTCCGATATAGTAGGAATGGTAGAGACAAGGCAATCGGGAGGCAAATGGAGCATGCAAGCGGGTATAACCGCCTGTTAGCAGTGATAAATGCACCGGGTCTCTTGGTAATGACTGCAAGGGAAGTAATCATATTGTTACACTGCATATGTCCTGATGGTAGCCTTGCAATTCCAGTAAATAGGCAAATGAGATGGACTCCAGCTATGCGATTGGGAAGATAAGACATTATCGGCTATCTGCGGGGACAACTGGCTGGAAACTAGCATACCGCCTTTCGGCAGAATGTGCGGGAAACCCCCCCCAGCAGGGACGCAGTGAGGTCATTACTGATAAGTTAACCTCCCCGATTTGAAGCTGAATGATGGCTACAAACCGTGATGACACTACCACGGGCTTTGCAGATGCCGTCTGTGGGTGCCAGACTCTCGCGCACACAACTATGCACCCTTCCTAAGACACGCCCGTGGTCGGCGTCATCTCTCCGACACGTCTCAGCCTCTCAACACCCCTTCGCATATGGGGCTAACGATGAAGTCGCACGCCTTGCAGCCAGTCGTCGACGGCCACTGACGCTGACAGACTTGCTCAAGTAAGTTGCCTGGCCTCTTGGATACTACAAACCTGAGATTGCATCGAAACTACAGCGCTGTAGATACTAATGCTGGCGTCTGCTCCAGACACGGAAGACCGCCGTTATCCAAGGATGCCCTCCTCGCCTCGGCCAACTTCACCCTGTCCCTGCTCCCAGCACGGCTGGCGTCACGAATCGAAGCCCTCCGGAACCTCCCCTTCATCGTCGTTTCGAACCCCCATGTCACGCAGATCTACAACAACTACCTCCACTCACTCTCCACCCTCCTCCCTTACCAACAGCGCCAGGTTACTACCGTGGAAGAGCTGACCCAGTTCGCCGATGTCCTGGCCGACCTAGTGCACACACACACCAACACCATCCCGATCCTCGCGCGCGGGTTTCTCGAATGTCGCCGCTACATCGACCCCACCGATGTTACCCGCTTCCTGGACACCCACCTCCGCGCCCGCATCGGCACCCGCCTCATCGCCGAGCAACACCTGGCGCTTCATTTCGCCTCGCAGCCAATCCGGGATAGCCACCACGAGCCCAAGGGACAACGAGAACCGCAATCATCCCCACCAGCCAAGGACGCTGCCGCGGCTCCGTCCAACTACATCGGAGTGATTGACACCGCCCTGCAACCGGCCCGGATTGTCAAGCTCTGCGAGGACTTCGTCGGCGAGATCTGCGAACTCAAATACGGCGTGCGGCCCCGGCTCGTCATCGGCGGCCAGCCGGACGCCTCGTTCGCGCACGTCCCGGTCCACGTGGAATACATCCTCACAGAGCTGTTGAAGAACGCCTTCCGCGCGACCGTCGAGTCCGGTAACGGCCACGAACCCATCGAAGTCACCATCGCCGCCGCCCCGGACGTCCCCTCTTCCCATCATCACCACCATGATCCCCTCGCCAGAATGACCACGAAAGGCTGGCAGCAGCAACAACCACTGCAACAAGAACACCCGTGCCCCCCACAATCCGAGGCAGACCTAGGCTTCGAAATGGACAACACCGTCGTCGGCACCGCCGACGCCAACGAATCCATCAAAGCCTGGACCACGCCGCCGTCCGCGCAGTGCATCACGATCCGCATTCGTGACCGCGGCGGCGGCATCCCTCCCGAAGTGCTGCCGAATATCTGGTCGTACAGCTTCACGACATTCTCAGAGTACGATGAGCACAACGGGGGCTCGGAGAGCAACGAAGGCATGGAGGCGCTGAACACGATTGCGTCCACCAGTGGTGGAGGAGCCAATGGACATTTAAGCAGTATCGCCGGACTCGGGTACGGGCTGCCGTTGAGTCGCGCGTACGCGGAGTACTTTGGGGGCAGTATTGCCATTCAGAGTCTCTGGGGCTGGGGCACGGATGTGTATTTGACGTTGCAGGGAGTGGGCAACGTTTCGTGATTTGTAAGCTATGCCTTTCGCAGGTTGCCTGGATGGTGAGGATCATGGGCGTGTTCACTCTTGATTGTTTTGAGGAACTTGGTTAGAGGTAAGTAGGTAGTTAGGATACTACGGTGTGATTTAAAGCTAGCTGGAATCACCCTGCATATGCTGTTTTTCTGGGTGAAGTTACCACTCTTGCCTAAGATTCTGGCGGTAGCTTACTAGACGGAGCAGCAACCCTATCACTACCAATTCCGAAGGAAGAGATAAGTAGAATAATGGAAGATTGTAGACTGGGCCCAGCGACCGTGTTGTCTGCTCAGCTACCTGGTATTCATTCCCGGAGTCAAACCCACCTGTAGAGCAGTAGACTTTTCCCCTGTTCTGGGCTTGTAGACCCACCGTCCTTGCTCAGCCCTACGGGCAATATTTATACCTATATTACGCACCCCGTGTAAATGTAAATGGTTCTAGCTGATCCTGATTAGTTAGTCAATCATGGATTGAAAAACTTGAGATAGAAGCTTCTCATATGTTTGCTTGTCTTGTCTCTGTAAGCAATCCTCATGCAGGACCATCTGGTGCTTCTCATGGAGATCTAGCACTGAAACCGACCGAGGATAGTTCGGGAGCTCCGCTCAGTCATGGGAGTCGGAAATTTTTTGACTGGCCTCGACTTTCATCCAAAGAAGTAATAACACCCCGAACCGTGGACCACCACCCAAAGACACAGTAATGCATCGTAGTCGTCTCTTCTAGACTCGCACAGAGCCATGTAGCCCAGAGCCTCCCCAGGCCCGAAAGAGCCAGACCTGACACGAACTACGTCCACTCCTTCTCACCTGTTGAGAAGATGGCTTTCCAGAAGAATAGCTATTGGCCTGGTCTGTTGACATGTAATTTATGGCACGTCGAGAAAGTTCAAATAGACTTGGAGCTTTGAACAAGACTTTAGCTCACCAAAAGCATGGCCCCGATCGAAATTGCAGCTTCTTGTTCACATTAGCATATACAGGTCAAAGGTTATATACACCAGAAAAGATCCGAAATTAGACAGTGAGGAGTAGATATCAACAAGATGTCGTAAAGTAATAGCAAGTATAGGGTTAATCAAAATCCTCCTGCACCACGCACACGTTGAACAGCGCCAACCACGCCCTTCGCCCAGCTGAAGCGACCAGGATCAGTGCCAATGGATCCCTCGGGAATCTCATTGGTGGTAGGATCATGCCAGCAGCCATCTTCCGGGCTGACTGCGCCGTACAGAGCCGTGTTCTGGTTGCGGTCAATAGCCTCCCTCCATGCTCGGCAGACAATCGGTGAGTCGAGAAGGAGGTTCACTTCTTGGCTGTGGTAGAAGGACTGTGTGTCGAGGTTGCCGTTTCCTATATGATGATGTTAGATCAGAAATAACTCATGGTCGCAACACAAAAACGTCTGATATGTGAGACCTACCCTGGATGGCCACCTTATCATCAATGATCATTAACTTGATATGGCAGCTGCGCCGCTTGAACTTGTTGTGAATGGGCTTGGTCTGATCCTTGGCGACGTAGTTGTAGATTCGAAGTCGGGAGCGAAGTTCATCGGTCTCCAGCGATTTGTACATCCGATGCGCGATCATTTCATTTGTACCATTCTGGAACGGAAGTAGCTCTCCAGCGTCATTGTAGCCCAGACACAAGTATGCAGTGACCGTTACGCCGCGAGTCTTGATAGCCTCCAGCAGAGCCTGAACGATGGGTTCCGCGTTCATGTTCGGAGTCTGAATGAAGATCGATTCTTGGGCATTATGAATGGCGGCGAGGAAACTGCTGTTCTGAGGGGTATGAACGCTCGTGTGGTTCGGTGCTAGTATCGCTTCTTTAGTGACCATCTACTGCTAATGGCGCGCGACTGGACTTACCCCCCCAAGGTTCTCGGTTGACTACAGCCATTGGGAAAGGATCATGGGGCGGAAGAACAATATAAGGCTGCATCTGAAGCTCTTGATCACGTTCCGAAGCGTCACCCGTCGTATTTGGCTGAATCGTAGTATCTTGGTCGCGGTCAGCAATCTGCAATGAGAGTTGCGAGGATCAACATACTCAAACGACGAGTGACAGCTTGAATTTTGTTTTCACCGTCACGAGGCTCAAGTAGCCCATTCATTCGCTCTGCTTCATGTTTTAGACTCGTATCATAGTGGGATTCTTGTACGGTGAGCTCAGGAAGAGGACCGCGTGCCGGTGCTGCATGGTCCAGCTCCACGGTCGACTGGCAGGGGATCGCAGCACCCGTGGCTGGCGACGCGAGCATCGGCAGAGTGGGCTCCAGGGGCCGACCCCAAGAGATCAATGCTGTATCGTAAAGACCATCGACGATGGGCCCTTCGACATGAATCATCATTTCCAGGTTATCATTGTCCTGGACGTTGCTGCTCTGTAGCAGCGCGATTCGACGATCAACGACCATAAACTTGGCATGGAATGTACCAAACACTGGTCGGTGGTAGTTAATGACCTGCAGGTCTATATTAGGGATCTCCTCGGACGAGGGGAGCTTAACCTTCCCGCCGCTGTACTTCTTTTCGGGTACGGGCAGATGGTTCTCGAACAGCTGCTGCGGGTCACCCCGATCGTACACCATCTTCACAATCACCTTCTCACCGCGTTCGCCTGCTCTTTTGGAAAGCTCACGGAATGCATTGGTTATAAGCGTGGATGCGTCGGAGTGGATCCAGAAGTTAGTTGCCAGAAAGACCTCCTTCTCCGCACGCACAATGCAATTCGCCATGTGTCGACACAAATCTGGCAAGGGAGCGATAATGGTCAAAGGTACAACACCATGACTTCCCATTAATGGCGGAGAGACGACGCCCGCCATTGGGTTCTTATCTAACGCACAGAGAGCATCGTGGTAAATCTTGCATCACAGTAGTCAGCAATCATCCCCCGCCATCTAGAAGTTTATCGAGCTGACTGACCTGAAGGAAAAGCTTGCTTGGCTGGGAATTACCCCAGTTCCCGCACTCCGCCGCCTTTTGCAGTTCATCTCTACCGGTTAAAGACTCCTTCGAGTCGGAATGATTTTTGGATTTGTGATCGTTGTAGAGGTGGTGAAAGACTTTTGGGGGTGACTGTGAGGGATCACGTAACAGCTCGGATGTAACGGTCTGATCTTCATGGCAGAGCCTGTAAACACTGTCCGGTAGCATGGTGGTGCGAAACTGATTGGGACTTTTGGGCTGACGAAAAAACCAGATAACAGTGGTACTCAGACATATGGAGAAGAGGGCCCCGGATAGCTTAATATAGAGCAGTAAAGTGGATGAGGCACCATCGTCCGGTCGCAAAAGGGCCGCCATAAATAATCACCGACGCACCGGCAAACTGTGACGTAAAAGTAGAAGTGCTAGTATTGTGATGCCTACGCGGCATGTCAGCGACTAATTTATGTGACTGACCAAATCTCTTTTACCTAAGCTGTGTTCTGGTGCGATGGTTCGTACGCTATCATGTATAATTAGTAGTGATAATGGATCCTTTAAGTCCATGGAAGCTGCACATTGCAGGGGTTGCTTTCACAGTCGCACATGGAAATGACGAAAAATGGGAGCAGTATTGTCTTGCTGGGCTGAGCCACCACGTCATCGGCCCCAGTGCCAGATGGATCCATTCCACTCGTAACCGGCTTGGCTCTGGAAACAAGCTCCAAGAAAGGGCGGGAACCCGGCAAAGAACTTGCATAGGGCTGATTTGCATCTGATGTAAGAAAGAGTCGAGTTCCTCGGAGAATATTGGTGCAGGTCAGTGCATATGTTGTGTATGTACAGTGGTGTAGTCGTACTTGAGTCCAGTGCAGCGAGCGGGGAAAGAAGGGGTGGTACGGCAGAATGCTTCTCCTCCCCTCCTCGCTTAGAAGATTTACTGCTGCTACAAAGTGGCTTACTCATACCTCAGAAAGTCAATTCCATCATTTCCCCTCACTCACAATCTACAATCCACCTTCCATCGCCCCATCTTAACCTCGGGCTCAAGCTCCACTGCTCGGACTTCAACCCGAGCCCTTACTTTATCAATCAGTCAAAATGCGTTCTTCTCTGCTACATCCCCCTTACATCCCACTTCCCCCGCTTGTTCTCATCCATATCGAATCCTGAACCCCAGATCTTGATTGAAGTCATCACCATGTAGGTGCAATTCATGAATGAATATCCAAGCAAGCGGGCAATCACTGACGGTTCTCCGGCGGCAGGGTCTACACTGCATCTTTTGCCTTCTTCGAGGCTCTGTGGGAGGTATGCTAATTTGGACCTCGATGACCACATCTCTCACAGCAGGAGCTGACTTGGCAGGCCGGCGTCACTCATGTCTTCGTGAATTTGGGTTCCGATCATCCCTCAATCCTAGAAGCCATGGTCAAAGGCCAGAAAGAGAAACCCACCGAGTTCCCAAAGATTGTAACATGTCCCAATGAGGTGGGTTGATTCTTTATCGCCAGGCTCTCGGCTTCAAGCACCTCCGCACTAACCCCGCAATCCTTCGTTCTTGGCAGATGGTGGCTCTCTCCATGGCCGATGGCTATGCGCGTCTGACTGGCAAGCCTCAATGTGTGATTGTTCACGTCGATGTGGGCACGCAAGGTCTCGCTGCAGCCATCCACAACGCTTCCTGTGGTCGTGCTCCGGTTCTGATCTTTGCCGGTCTTTCTCCTTATACAATTGAGGGTGAGATGCGGGGTTCTCGCACCGAATACATCCACTGGATCCAAGATGTTCCGGACCAGAAGCAGATCGTCTCTCAGTACTGTCGTTATGCTGGAGAAATCCGTTCGGGCAAGAACATCAAACAGATGGTGAATCGGGCTTTACAGTTCGCCACAAGCGACCCTCAGGGCCCTGTCTACCTGGCTGGTGCTCGAGAAGTCATGGAGGAGGAGATAACCCCGTACTCCATCAATCAAAGCCAGTGGGTACGAGTTGCTCCACCAGCACTACCTTCGGAAGGAGTGGAGTTGATTGCTACTGAGCTTGCGGCTGCCAAAGAGCCATTGGCAATCGTAGGATACTCAGGCCGCAACCCCCAGGCAGTGAAGGAGTTGGTCACTCTAGCCGACACATTCAAGGGCCTGCGCGTTCTAGATACTGGTGGCTGCGACATGTGCTTCCCAGGTGACCATGCAGCATCTCTAGGAATGCGGTTTGGAATCCATGATGCGATAAAGACGGCTGACTTTATTCTGGTTGCCGATTGCGACGTACCATGGATTCCTACCATTTGCAAGCCTTCCGACACCGCCAAAATTGTCCACGTCGACGTGGATCCTCTCAAGCAACAGATACCTGTGCATTATATCAACTCGAGTGCAACTTACCGGGCGGAGTCTGCAACGGCGTTCAAGCAGATCAACGACTTTATTGCATCCAATCATAAGCTACAACAATCTATCAACACGGCAGAGAACCAAACGCGGGGCGAACGTCGTGAGCAAGAATTCAGGAAAACGCGCAAGGCAATCACCGATATGGCCGTGGTCCCAGCAGGCGGGGACGGGGCGCCGTTGAACGCGTCGTATCTCATCTCCCAGCTCCGGGGAGGTTGTCCTGCTGACACCATCTGGGCGATCGAGTCCGTGACGCTGACTGGGATCGTCTCCGATCAAATCGCGGCAACTATCCCCAAATCCTGGATCAACTGCGGCGGCGGTGGTCTTGGATGGTCTGGTGGCGGTGCTTTGGGCATCAAGCTCGCGACCGATCTTGAACACGGGGGGAACAACAAGGGCAAGTTCGTCTGTCAAATCGTAGGCGACGGCACGTACCTCTTCTCGGTGCCTGGCTCCGTGTACTGGGTGGCGCGCCGGTACAATATCCCCATCCTGACAATTGTCTTGAACAATAAGGGCTGGAATGCCCCGCGGAGGAGTATGCTGTTGGTGCACCCCAACGGTGACGGCTCCCGGGCCACCAACGAAGACCTCAACATCTCCTTCGCGCCCACTCCGGACTACCCCGGGATCGCGAAGGCGGCCTCGGGAGGTCAATTCTGGGCGGCGCAGGCGTCAACGGTTGCGGAGCTCCGTCGGTTGCTGCCCGAGGCCATCAAGAGTGTGCAGGATGGCACCACGGCTGTGTTGGAAGCGCAGTTGGATGGGACGGAGGGCAAATATGTGGCAAAGCCGAAACTTTGAGTTTTTGAACTTGAATCGTATGTCTAGCAAAGATGACTTACATGGGAGTCTATATATTATTGCAAAGAAGATCGATATGAATCAAGTTACTTTAGTTCTCGTCAGATTGCCTTAGTCGCGCTTGGATTACAAAACAGTCGAATTAACCCAATGCTTCTGTCTTTGACGGGGCATCCAAAGCGTTGCCTTGAGAGGACCAGACGTATGCTAGAGCGCTCAGAGTACCACGTGCCATGTTCCCCTGTTATTTGTGAATAGCGAGCCCTATTTTCTAAAAATCAAGTGTGTTTGTGCTACTCTAACGGCTGTTACGAGCTATACAATACGATGAGTAACGTTCCCACATGATTCAAGCAAGCAAGGAAACAAACAATGCATTATTCCTACTTACTAGATGAGTTACCTAAGTAAGGAGTGTTCACAGTCTTAGCAAACCCGCCCCCACCCCTGATTCAGCGCATGTTCCACGCAATTTTCAGCCTACGACCCACAAACGAAACAATGAAAGACACGAAGAATAGAGAAGCCAAGACTCGAAATCGAGCAAAAGCGAAAGCAAGCAGGCAAATCAGTTGATGCTGACTCCTAAAAAGCCATCCAGATCAGACGGGGGCGTCGGAGTCCTTGAACTTGGAGAGCTTGAGGACGTTCTTGGCGTTGTCCCTGCCGACACGCAGATAGCCGTCGCGGCCGCCGAGGATCTTCTTGAGCTCGTCGGAGTTGTTGTCGAACCAACCGCAGCCGTTCTCCAGCCTCTCGTAGGGGTAGTCGACGCTGAACATGATGCGGTCGACGCCGATCTCCTCGGCGACGAAGCGCAGGGTGTTGGTGCTGAAGTGGCCGCTGGTGGTGACGTAGATGTTGTTCTTGAAGTAGTGGAGGACGTCGCGCTCGCACATGGTGTCGCCGTTCTTCTTGGCGAGGGGCCGCTCGACGTCGTTGATCCAGTGGTTGGCGCGCCAGAAGTCGAAGGGGATGCGCTCGCCGAGGTGGCCGAGGATCAGCTTGAGGTTGGGGAAGCGGTCGAAGACGCCGTTGGTGATGAGGCCCATGACGTGGCGGCCGACGGCGTTGCAGAAGCTCTGCGGCGGGCCGACCAGGTACTTGCGGTTCTCGTAGTGCTCCTTGTAGTTGTCGCCCGTGGGCGCGGCCGGGTGCAGGTAGATGGGCACGTCGAGCTCGACGGCCACGCGCCAGAACTCGTCGTACTCGGGCTGGTCGTAATACAGGCAGCGGCCGCGCTGGTTGGTGTGCTGCACGTCGTTCAGCAGGGCCCCGTGAAAGCCCAGCTCCTTCACGCAGCGCCGCAGCTCCTTGCCCGCCTGCGCCGGGTCGTGCATCGACAGCGCCGCGAACGCGCCCAGCCGGTCGCGGTGGTCCTTGATCTTGTCCGCGATGTAGTTGTTCACCTCGCGCGCGTGCGACTCCGCCTTCTCCCGCTCCCGGATCCCCTGGATCCCCGGCACCGTCAGCGACAGCACCGTGTACCCGATCCCGTTGTCCTCCGAGATCTTCAGCCGCTCCCCCGTGATCGACTTGATCTGCCGCAGGTAGCGCTCCAGGTCGTCCGGTGCCACGTAAATCGCCGCCTGGTCGCGGCTCTGATCCGCCTCGGACGGGATCTCGAAGGCTTCCTCGATGGTGACCTTTCCGCGCATTTTGGTGGGGGGCTTGGAGGTCTTGCGTAGAAGATTGATGAAGGACAGAATGCTGGTGTTTTGCGTGATTGGGTTATAGAAATAAAGTTGGAAACGTCGATGACTCCGGGAGACACTGATGTCCTGATTTCTCGAATTTGTCCATCCTTCAAGGGTCATTATATAGATCAACTTGGGGATTCAACCATGGTAGATTCACCATGATGGCCCATGACGAAAATGGCCGGTCCTCAATTCCTTTCTCCAGCATTGTGGCTCGATGAGCTCGGAGTTGAGCTTCTGGCTTGGATGGAAAGGGGTCGCATGGTTCCAGATTCAATGTCGACTCTCGGTCAAGTCTTCCCAGGCCTTTCGTCTTGCGGGGTAGAACTTTAGTTTATCGGTGAGATGTTGGATGAGCATTGAGGTGAGTATTACATGTGATGGTGAGCGCGATGTAATGCTTGTCTTATGCCGGGATGACTGATGTGGCTTTCTCGAGAGGGGAAGTGAGGGGAAGTTAGCCATGTTGATGCTGCACTCCGCACGTAACATTGAAACTCATGCTACTTATCCATACTGCGTCCGGTATTGTCAATGGGTTGCGCGTTATCGTCAAATATCTTTCTGATTTACAGCGCTTCAGAGTGCTAGCAGTGCACCTTTCGGGTGCCATATACTCTTAACCAATATCTGAATATTGTGCTTGCTCTGTCTCAAATTTACTAGAATAAAGACATTAATTGGGACTTTCTAAAGGCTATATATGACAAAACAAAAACAAAACACTGTTTTTAATCTTAGTTTCAGATATCCTGGCGATTATAGTATTGAAGTTCATATATATTTGTAGTACTATACCCGACTCCAAGCTCGATGCTAAGTTATTGGTGTTCCGGTCCGGATACTGGAGGTCACGAACGGCCCTCCACTGACCCGTAGATACTCCCCATTCCAGTTCACCATGACCGCCATTCGTCATAATTCCCTCATACCATACACTCTCCCTCTGCATCTGACCCTGTAAAGGTCCGCAAGCCGAAGATAGTCCGCTGGATCCTCATAGAAAGTTGCCAGCCCCAATCGCTCAAGAATCGCGCATTGCTCATCCATATCCTGAGCCCCTTTCAGCGCAGCCAGCAGTTCACGCTGCTCGGCCTCCTGTTCCAACCGGCGTGGGTGAGCATCGTACTCCCACGTCCAGAGCCCCTTGCCGCTCGAAGGCCACCCGTAGGTTGCCTGCCGAAATCTGCGGAGGCCTATGTCCAGCGAATCGCCGAAGTACGCCTCCTCGCACCTGTCTTCATTCTCCCATTCCAAAGCACCGATCCGTCGCAGTTGTTTGGTGAAGGCATCCTCCTCCGTCTGCGACGGTGATCGCGGCACCTGCAACTTTGACGAAGAGGGATCAAACCCCAGGTATCGCAATTCAGCCGGGGTGGGGATTTCCTTGCGCAAGAACCGCCCCGTGGACGGCCAGGCTTGCACGAAGAGCATGCGGCGCTCACTGCTGAAGTTTATTGGATTCGCGATTGGTATAGGCGGTTCATCATGGGGTACTCGCGAATCACAGTGCCGATTACAGACCTTACCAAGACGCCTCGCGAGGAGCCTTGGGGTTACCCGATAGTCTACCCACCCATCCTTAACCAGAGCGCTCCCGAGACAGGCATCAGTGACGGATCTTGTTTTAATGCCTGGCGGTCCTTGCGTGCTATCTGGCTCGATGGATGGATGACGATTGCGCGGTGTGAGAAGTTTTGGGCCAGAAGCCATTAGCATCAGTTTAGAGACCGGGTGAGATATTCTGGGGTTAGTTTTCAAGTGGAGACCCACAAGAAGAGTACTGCAGTACAGATCCCAATGATGGTGATAAAATACTGGACCATTATTTTCATTTAATGACCCACGCTCTCAGCCAGAACTGGAAGTGATGTTGAGAACTGCAGAGAGGAGAAGAAGGCTGCCATAAGGATTTGTGGTGGTTAAATCGTTGCCCAGTCGGGTGGGTCGTCTTTCTTGTCTGAGAGAGCGGAAATAAAGCCCATATTAATTGACCTACTGTAGAATCCTTGTGGAAGAGCTACTTGAGCATGATCATAGAGAGACTAATCAGACGTTCACTCACTCATACCTACTTGGACTCAGTAGGACCACTCTCAAACAAGGACAGTATTAGTTATTAGATTGATCGAGTGATTCGAATCTTATATCCGAGGAATCACGGTCTTCTCTGCGAGGCTCTTCCGGGTCGCGAACGACCAGGCCACCGATACAGTATAGAAACCCCACGTACTGTACAGTACACTAATGAAGTTGCGCCTGTGACTACTGTAAGACTAGGTGAATGCACAGGGTTTCCCATTACAAATCAAATCATATTGTCATATTTACGCAACAAGGGTACTGTGCATTGAAAGTTTCTCGGTTATAGTTCCTCATTTGACCCATTTGGCAGCGATATGATACCATGGGCACTGCACTGCACTGACCTCTTTGGTTGTTGGTTGATGGCTGATCGGATCTCCGATAAGCCTCGCTCCGATGCCGGCGATAGCCTTATCTAGGCGTGGGGCTGTCATACCGCCGATATGCACCATTACCACTTCTCAACTTTCCCCCTCCAATTGTCGTCACGTTCTATCCTTGGGAGATCCCTGCTTGAAGATCCAGATTCGCAGGGATTCAGTGAAGGGACTGCACATGATGCAATGATTCGTGATTACCCCAGGTTTTCGCAGATGCGGGGAAAGGCATCAAATCCGTATCTGTCGGAAATAACTCGAACATGTATGGAGAGCGGTATTTGGATTACATACAGTACATACAATACCCCGCCACGCCTTACCGATGACAGCATTCGCAATTCGATAGAAAGATTTTACCATGCCTTCTAGGGTCAATACGATTGATCCACTTGCTCCTGAGATATCACCCTCACTTGCCAATCACAATTGCCAGGGGAAGCTGCTGTACTCAGTCCTGCAGCGCAGATTGCTATCGTGGACAAATCGCCGTTGCAGTGCGCGACGCTTGCCGGCGGAACCGGTCCGCCCGAGCTGGTCCAAAGCGGAGCAAAAAGCGGACGGGCAGCTGTCGGAGTGTGTGACTCGATTTCCTTTCCTTCTCTTTATTCTCACTTCTTTCCCACTCATCTTCCGGTGTTGCAACATCTCTTTCCCTTCACACTGTTCTTTCTGCACTTTTCCGACACAAAGTGCGAAACATACAACAATACCACCCACTTACAACCTATCTTTTCCAGCTTCCAATTCGACCATGAGCCCCGCGGCCGTTGACTCGGGCTCGGCTTCCGCTGCCGGACCATTGACAGTCGACGCCATCCCGGCCCTCAGAGCAAAGAGCGCAAAGATTCCCTTGGGCGTTGCGCCTGCGACCCATAGTGACCTCTTCAAAAGCCCAGTACGTCCATTTTCTGGCTTTGCTGATGGCGCACGGAACTAACCCCTCATCTACTATTATCAGCACTGCTATACCAAGCCACAAGCCAAACGCTGGGATGGTTAGTATCCGCCACTATGTTCCTCGGACTGAATCCTGATTTGTTCCCAGATATCTTCTCCATCGAGGCAAAGGCTCGGAAGGTTCGTCCGTCAAACCCCACTGGCTCGGCTGCTTATTTCGAAGCTAACTTGTACTCGTTGGATATCTCTAGACCTCAACATTAAAGGGTGCGGCGCAGTATCTCAAGAACCCGGGCTTGATTTCCCTCGGTGGCGGTCTTCCCTCTCCTGAATATTTCCCCTTCGATGAACTCTCCGTGAAGGTTCCGACCCCTCCTGGCTTCTCTCCCGAAGAACGCAGCAAATCCGGTGCCGTTTTGACTGCAAAGAAGGGAGACACGCGTGACGGAACAAGTCTATACGGTGAGTGTTAAATGACCGCTTTCCTCTTGAGAAGCTTATTCAATGGCTGAGACTGTTTTCATCAGACTTGGAGGTTGCGCTTAATTACGGCCAGGCCACGGGCTCCCCGCAATTGCTGCGGTTCGTCACGGAACACACAGAGGTATGTCACTGACAGGCAAAGCACACTGCTAGAAGCTCTGTTCATGACTGATGCTTGGCGTTTAGCTTATCCACAACCCCCCTTACTCCGATTGGCAATGCTGTCTGACGCCTGGCGGTACCTTCGCCTGGGATGCTATCCTCCGCATTCTCTGCAACAGAGGTGACTACATCATGATGGAAGAATACACTTTCTCGAGTGCCAAGGAAACCGCGCTTCCTCTCGGCCTCAAGGTAGTCGGGATCAAGATGGACGAACAGGGTCTTCTGCCCGAGGCACTTGACGAAACTCTCAGCAACTGGGATGAGGCAACTCGCGGTGGCCGCAAGCCCCGCGTACTGTACACTATCCCGACGGGACAAAAC
The DNA here is from genome assembly GCF_003184825.1 of Aspergillus fijiensis CBS 313.89. NCBI lineage: Eukaryota > Fungi > Ascomycota > Eurotiomycetes > Eurotiales > Aspergillaceae > Aspergillus > Aspergillus fijiensis. The sequence continues at coordinate 37,098 of NW_024469034.1, read as the reverse complement.
CCCACGGGTGCAACTCAGTGGACTGAGAGGCGTAAGGCTGTGTACGAGGTCGCTCAGAAGCATGACATCTTCATTGTGGAAGACGAGCCGTACTACTTCCTGCAGATGCAGCCCTACACCGGCGCCGACGGCACTCCTGCACCGCCCCCGGCCAATCACGCTGAATTCATTAAATCGCTTGTCCCTTCATATCTGAGCTTGGATACTGATGGCCGCGTTTGCCGGATTGAATCCTTCTCTAAGGTTCTCACTCCTGGATCGCGTGCCGGATGGCTGGTTGCTCCGGAGCAGTTCATCGAGCGCTATATTCGTCACAGTGAGACTACTGCCCAGAACCCGAGCGGTATCTCGCAGATTCTTCTCTTCAAGCTTCTGGACGAGCATTGGGGTCATGCTGGGTACCTTGACTGGCTGATCAACCTTCGTATGCAATATACCGGTCGCAGGGATACCTTGGTAGTTGCTTGTGAGAAGCACCTCCCACAGGAAATTGCGAGCTGGGTTGCACCCGCAGCGGGCATGTTTGTAAGTGCTCAAATACCTTATAATGAGTGGATTTCGACAAGCTGATCAGTTTTCTAGCACTGGATTGGCATTGATTGGCAAAAGCATCCCGGCCTTGCGGCAGGCAAGACTCGTAATCAGATTGAAGAAGAGATCTTCCTTGCTGCTGTTGACAACGAGGTCCTTGTTTCCAGAGGTAGCTGGTTCATGGCCACTGAAGTTGGCGAGGGCAAGATGTTCTTCCGCGCAACTTTCGCTGCCGCCAGTTTTGAGAACATCGATGAAGCCATCCGACGTTTCGGCAACGCTCTCCGGGTGCAATTTGATCTTTAGACGTGTAACTTCTTTTTGATACCCTGGTTGGATAAGTACATATGAGAAGAGGTTTAGCATGTAGGCGACGGGGGCGGAGGTACTCCGGTGCTCTAGGCACTTGACATGCCTTTTTTTACGATCTTGGCTTCCTAATAATCTCAAAGCTAGAGCTAGACAGACATCTTAAACGCAATCTACCATCACTTCATGACTATTACTTGCATGTGCTTACTGCAGCACGATGTGGTCGGTCCGGATCTGAATTCGTAGCCCAAGCGAGAAGCATAGCCGCGTAAAAACAATTTTCCGCCCCTGATCCACAAGTCGAACGATTGATTAGGAACTTTAATCGAACGTTGTTCAACCCTGATAACGCGTTACATGTCGGAAATCCGGTCCATGGTGAGATAATGGCGAGCTATTTTGACAATTTATAATCTTAGACTGAGTCTTACAGCATTGATACCCCTAGTGTTTCTTTTTCATCGTCTGTTTTCCTGTCATCTCTACGCTTGATCTTGGACTCGTTGTATCCTCACCCCTTTGTTAGCCAGCTGGATTGGTTTACTAGGGAGCTACTTGTTGGTAAGTTCGACCTCAAGCCTCCTGTGGAAGAGCATATCCCCTATACGTGCTATTTGTTTTGCTTTGTCGGGGTTCCCTGGCCCAGGTCAAGCACAATTCAAGCGCTCTGTTACTGCTGTGTTCTCATTCATCACGTGACACTGTACAACCCCATGCCAGCAAGCTCCTCAGCTGGGATTTGAGTCTGTAAGGTTACTTTATCATAGATGAATGATCTATAGCTTGTCGAAGCTTGCAAGATATTTGCGCTGTCCTGTTTCTTATGCCGTAGGTATGGAATACAGAACTAACTTGGCTATAGATCAGCATATCACTGTACATTGTGCCAACTCAGCACGAACCCACAAGGTGTGCTTTGAGAGGCCCTTGCGTCCTACCTAGTATCGACTCTCGGTGATTCTTGGTTCGATCTAGTCGAATCTACTCGAATCTTCTACCGGTTTCTATCCAGCCACTCACTGGCGGAAGCTGGGGATATCGATCAGCAGGCTGTTGTTCCAGTGCATTTATTCACTGTTGACATCCGGGCCGGAGCGGTTTTTCTCAGTTTGAAACAACACTAAAGCCTTTGGGACTAGCGCTCCCGTCTACACATATCACGCGTGGCAGCTGCCGATATACAGGCATATATCAACACAAAAGGAGTATCAACGACGGTGAGTATCTACAAGTTTACAGACCGTTCTGTCAACCCTCAATTGCAAAATGAAGTATAGATATGGATAGAGACTAATATGAACATAGTATACGTTCTTTTCTCCGACAAAAATTGACTGAAAACTGGGCGTGGAGCTCGAATTCGTGTCGCTACACCGAAGTCTTCGCCGTGCTCGTTTTGGAGACTTGACGACTGGGCACATACACCACCGACAGGCGATACAACTGCCTCTGGATCAGTCAATTGACTAAGCTACAAGGTGTGTGACCGCGAGGATGAATCGTATACCCTCCTGGCTCGACTTCCTTCGAGCCTGGTTCCTTCTCTTCTTCCTCTTCTTCTTCTTCTCCTCTACTCTCTCCTCGTCACCAAACCTCCCTCTGTCATCAACCTCTCCATATATCAACACCATCCTTTGGAATCATCATCGTTCATCTTCATCATTTGATGATTCCATCTCCACTACCTATCCGTTCTGCTTCTCTACTCTCCTGAACCAAGACCTCCATCCTACCTCTACCAGCATTGCGGGTTGACCATGGCTGAGTCCGGGCTCTCAGAGCGACGTAGAGGCATCTACGGGTTTGCAGTCATCGTTCGTTATCTCGTCGAAAGCGTGCTAACACTCTTTGCCTATCGATAGAGCGTCGCCCGATCTCGCGCTCGAATATCCAACAGAGGTCCAACAGACTACTGTTGGAAGATACCAAGGAAGGCACGAAAGCCAAGACAAGACCGGAGGGGACAACCCAGAACCTGAGACCAGCTGTCAGTCATTCATCACAAATTAGCCTGCGGTGGTTAGCTAATGAGATTGCAGTTCTACTAAGCGAGTCCAGTTCAGACTCAGAGGGTGAAAAGTACGTTCAGACGCTTTCGACTATATTATTATAACTAGATTTCAACACTAACATGACGGGGCCAGGGACCCGAAACCTTACGCGGTCAACCAGACTCCGCCACTAGAACCGCCCACAGAAGAGGAACAGAAAGCCTCGAGGCGATTCAAGTGGTTCCACAAAAGACAGACAGGTTCGAAGGATTCGAAGGGCTCCAAGGGCTCCAAGGGTTCGACAGGGTCTGGAGGTAGTGGGACTCCCAGCCATCGAAAGCCAAGCTCTGGAGAGCAGACCGGCGTCTCACGGAAGGACAAGCGCAAGAAAAACTCGAAGAACTTGCCACTCATCGAGCGGCTTGCACTTCGAGACGCTAAATTACGTATTGAAGAAGCGCAGGCAATCTCGACACAGGACTCCCAGCCTGCAAAAGATCATTCTCCCGAAGGCAGTACTCCTAAGCGACCATCTCTCAAGAAATTCTTCCATCTCCATTCGAGAAAAAGCCAAGGCGACAGCGACGCTATCGAAGAAGAACATTTGACGTCGGCAGAAGAGTACTTGTTGTCCAATAATCCACTATTCTCCGGTCAAAACACACCTGGAAGCACAGGCCAGACACCACCAAGCAACTCTCACTCCCGTGAATCGAGTGGTGGGCCTGCAATACGGTGCCTGCTCTGTCCTGAGATTGTTCGGCCAGCAGGAGACCCACACTTATCGAAGCCTCAGGCACCCGTCGAGGGTACTCCAGCATCACCAAGAAGTGCGTCGCCTGACAACATTATCTACCTCACCTCCATCTTGTCAAGTTCAATCTCTCATTCTACTTCCACACCGACAAAACCCCCTCATTCTACTTCTACTCCGCACCCTTCCCCAGAGAGCAGACCTGACACATCGGGTGACACATCTTCATTCGACGACTCTCTTGTCCCGGCACCGCTCCGAATCACCCCTAAGAATAAAACCGACACTCCTGCACCTCATTCCCCGCTCGACAAAATGAATCCACCCCGTGTTTCTCGTCTCCTCGACCCCGCCATGGCGGCTATCACCAAGCATAAGGCTGAAGCGATCAAGCTCGCTCGTGAGCAGAGCTCTGCAGTCCAAGAGATGTGCCGGAGAGCGAAATCGGATGTTCCTGCCTACGAGTTCGAGGAACTGATTGGCAAAGGCTCATATGGTCGAGTTTACAAAGGTCACCAGCTTCCCTCCCGCAAGCTCGTCGCGATCAAGGTTTTGGACATCGACTCAATCGACTACAAATCTCTGCGGGACTTTCGAGACGAATCAATCAACGATTTCATCCGTGAAACGAAAGTGATGAAGCAGGTCAAAGAATCTGGCGCGAAGAACATTAATGAACTCATCGAGGCTATCTCTATTCATTCGCAGCTGTGGCTGGTTTGCGAATATTGCCCTGGTGGCAGTGTTAGAACCCTGGTAAGTTTCCGTTGATTTTTACTCGGTCTGATGTTCCAACATTAGCACTTTGTCTCGTCTCTCTTCCACATTTCCTAGCATTCTTTGCAACTGATCACTGACGATTTCTCCTCTTAGATGCGAGCCACTAACGACCGCTTGGAAGAAAAATTCATTATCCCTATTGCACGTGAACTAGCTGCTGGTCTCCGTGCCATCCACAATGCTGGCATCATACATCGAGACATCAAAGGTATGAGATCACTTGGACCAAGCCCTCTTTGAGAGTCTCTACTGACATTCTTTTCCTAGCCGCAAACGTCCTGATTCACGAAGAAGGAAAACTCCAGATCTGCGACTTTGGTGTTGCTGGCGTCCTTCAGTCTCAGTTGGACAAACGCTCGACCTGGATCGGAACCCCTCATTGGATGCCACCAGAGATGTTCTCGACCCGCGGCGAAGCTCACCAGTACGGAAGTGAGGTAAGTGACACGTGTTTCGCATAGACAGTATCATTGCTGACTGGTCTAGATCGATGTGTGGGCGTACGGATGCACGATTTTCGAGATCGCCACGGGCAATCCTCCCAACTCGAACCTCCGAGAACGCATGCAGATCGGGAGACAGCTGAATCGCAGCACCCCCAAGCTAGACAATTCGAAGTACAGTGACGGCCTGAAGAGTCTCGTATCCTTTGCCCTGGAATCAAACCCCGTCTCTCGACCTGCAATGGTAGACATTCTGACCCATCCATACATCGCTGATACCGAGGAAACCCACCCCACTTCGTCCCTGAGTGAGCTTGTTCGCATGTACTATCAGTGGTCTCAGCGGGGTGGACAACGTATCTCGCTGTTTCACCCTGGCGGTGCTGCCGCTGCAGAGATGCCAGATTCCGAGCCTAGTGACGAGGACTGGAATTTCAGTACCACTGATGGTTTTGAGCGTCGCTTCTCTGTCATCGATCTCGATCAGCTGGCGGCCTCTATCGCTGAATTGGAGGCAGAAATCAGCCCGACCACGAAACCTCAATCCATGTCAGACATCCCTGATGAACCGAGCGGTCAGGAAATGACAATTGAAGACAAAGCGAACTTCGATGAGCGGGTTCGTCGTGGTGCCGAAGCCATGGAAGGTCTTTTCAATGAAGAAAAGCCAAGCTATACTTATGAGACAAAGAATGACTTCGTTCCTATTGAACCCAAACCCCCCGCATCCGACCTCCCCCTGCGTACAGAGACCGATCGCTCTTCCGTCACCTCTACCTTCATCGACATTGACATCGGATCCTTTGACTCGTCGCATTATGCGGCTGGAGCGTCATCTGCGCAGCCCTTCCAGCTCGCAGACGCCGATACCATTCGCGCCAATAGATCCAGCGGTCGTCAACAGCGCAACTCCACTGATGGTCGCTCTCGATCTTCCAGTAGTGGCGTGAGCAGCACTCGTGACGCTGACGATGTGCCATTCCAGCCATCAACCGGCCCACGACCTCCGACCATGGATTGGAAGTTCCCTGTCTTCATGCAACCTGCGACAGAGGAGGAGCCTGAGCCCGCGCCCGCGCCCGCGCCCGAGCCCGCGCAGGCGCCGAAGCCAGCTGAGCTAGACACCTCAGAGAAGCGCGCTACAATGGAGTGGACATTCCCAGTCATGACTGCTCCAGCCGACGATGACCCCGTGAGCCACGAAAGCGATGCCGACGTGACCCGCAACAACACTCTGAAAGCGCCCATCATGAGTCTGCAGACCTCGGACACCATTCGACGCTCGAGCATCGGGGAGCCCGGTGATTCCCGGCCTTCCACCTCGCGATCCATTGATTCCAACGTGTCTGCGAGCTCCGAAACCGATTATGATCCATTCCGCTTCGACCGTCCCTCCACCCCGCCTGGCGCTCCAGCTGCTGCGGAGCCTAAGACGTTTGACGAGTCGGACTTCCCCACAATGTCATTCGACGAAGACGAAGAAACGGATGTCTTTGATGGCCCGGGACCCGATGAAGAAGAAGAATCGACTTCTGCCTGGCATGAAAATCCCGAGCAACAGCACTCCCACTCGGAGCCATTCCCCACCGCCATTCCCGTCAAAGACCTCGAGCTCGCCCCCTTCCCCTCTACCACGGACTCCCCCACCTCCGAGCCGCTCCCCACCGCCAGACGCAACCTCCCCATCCTATCCACCGAAGACACCGAGCCCGTTCGTTTCCCGGACGTTCCTCTCCCCCGCCTTGATGCCCTGACGGAAGGTGTCGGTGACCACGCCATCAAAGAGGAACTGGACCGAATGCTCGATGGCTTCCTGCATGCTCTCAACGCCACCGGACGTGCAATCTCCCAGACCACGGTTGGACCCGAGGCGGAGGTCAATTCCGACATGGTCTCGACCCCGGAACATTCTGAGTGAGGGACATTATCTTTCAGACGGCGACCGCCCGCGAGACACGACACGAGACAACCCCGAAACCCAAGACCGAATTTTCTTTTTCGCTCCCTTACTTGAAGTTACGAAAATAAAATCAACAGGTGGTGCATTGGAGAAAAAACGTTTTTTTGGAACCGTATGCCGAAAATTCGGGTATGCTGGCTCATGCATGTATTTGACGCGACGGAGTGAGAATGATGGAACTCATGAATTTCACGAACGAATGATCTTGCATTTACGGGCCTGTACTTATAGAGAGAATGCAATTCACACGTGATATCCAAATCTAGATTCCCTGCTGGTATAATTGATAGTGTAAGATCCCGATCTGAGTAGAGAGGCTGGACGGATGGGTGGCTGAGATGAGGTGCACGGCCCACGGGTGAGACGGGCTTTGGTGCCGAGTCTAGAAGCAACCTTGTTCTGTGGGTTAATGTATGGTTGGTTCTATTACCAACACCAGATTGACCTATGATATGCTGTAGCTGTATATGCTGGGGAATCAGATCTCAATCGCCCGAGTGCATGGCTTGATCTCGATGAATCTATGAATGTTGCGGCTACCATTCTTTAGGCTTTGAGGAAAAGAATCAGTACAAACAATTGTATGGTCCTGAAAAAGTAGACATCATGTAAGGGGATTAGCCTGGTCAAAGAGCAGACGCAGCGGCCAATTGAGTGGTAGCATAATGATGCTGCGGCTGAGATTACCTTACCAATTTAAAGTAAGATGGGCTGAGTCTCGGCGTTCTTGATATGAGATTGGACGGAAATGGTCCATTGAAGTCCTTTAGTTGAATGTTTTGCAGTCAGTAATTTGACATGAGGTCTTGTCTTTGTCTAGCGCCATGCAGTCAGACTCACTAAAAGTACCTAAAGTAACCCGCTCGGCCCACGGCAAAATGGCGAGGTCGGCGCCGCTGAATCCGTCACCACCCCGTCTCTCTCACGCTCAATTGTTCTCATCCTTGCTTATGAACACAAGCGACCCTCGTTGACTATCATACTATGAGTGCCGGGAACGACAAACCCGTGGAAGGGGCCCCCGGGCTTCTTTCTACCTGGTGGGGTCAATTCCGTTATACGACTATTCCGTTATTATCAAACAACACACAGCAACAAAAGCAGCCACGATGGAAGACCTGGCTCCCTCACGGTCTTTCACAAGACCCCAATGAAGGCCGAGAAGGACGAGAAGGACGAGAGTGGCTCAAGGGAGCCGTCATCTGCTCCTGGATCACTGCGACAATCCTGGCCGTCAATTCCATCATGTTGATTGTGGCACTCATCTTCGCCTATCGCCAGTCGAGCAACCACGGTCAATTTCAGACGGTCGAGCTCTTCACGGGGAATTGCTCCCTGGCAAATCGCTCCGCGACGGGCATACATGTAGTGATCAACGTCTTCGGAACGATTTTACTTGGGGCCAGCAGCTATGTTATACAGTGCCTAGGTGCGCCCTCTCGCTCGGATATCGACCGGGCCCACGCGCGCTCGCGCTGGCTGAATATAGGGACCTTTAGTTTTCGCAATTTTGCGATAATGGGTCCCAAACGAAAAGTTCTGTGGGGGCTACTGCTGCTCAGTTCCACTCCGATCCATATGATATACAACTCGGTCATCTACTCATCCATTGCGGAGCTCGACTCCGGGAAGCTCTTGATCCCGCACGACCTCTCGTCGAACGAGTCTTTGGTCAACGACGCGGCGAGCCGCGAGAGATTCCGGGCCAGAGTTGGCCTCGATCCGGCGATTATGCAACAGCGGATCTTCGATGGAACTTTCACCAATCTGACAGACAAGGATTGTTGGACCAAGCGGGCCGATGAGACATTATACAATACACTTGTCTATGTGGTTGACAGGAAGTACTTTCACAATACGAGCAGTCTGTGGGTAGACGGGGGACAAAACCCTTCCTCCGAGAACTACTACCCTGTGGAACCAGTCTATTGGAGCTATCGCGTGTGGAACTACACAACTGTCGCGAGCGGGCATCCATACCAGTTCAACTTTGCCGATGACTCTTTCCAAAGTCTGTGGAACCCCTACGACAAAAGTAACGCAAGCACTGCGTTGCAGGCTGACGTGATGGGTCTGCTAAGTTACAATTCGCAATACAATCCGACTCAGGAGGCTCTGCGCGAGTACTTAGACACCCCCTCACACTGGCAGAACAGCTCCTGGGCAGCCGCAACGACATTCGAGTTCTTCGAAGAAGGCGACTTGGAGCTTGGAATATATCCACAGGTCCCTGTTTCGCACTGTCTTATGGATGAAAGCCGACAGCGCTGTCAGCTGCTCTTCAGCCCACCGATTGCAATCGTTGTCATAATTTGTAATGCGATCAAACTGAGCTGCATGATGATAGCAGTCGGAGCCAGGCGTAGAATTCTACTTTTGACTACAGGCGACGCGCTGGCCTCGTTCCTCACCCGACCTGATCCAACAACTCGGGGTCGATGCTTGCTCTCTCGCGCAGAGGTGGCTCAAGGACTGCAATTCTGGGGCTGCTCTGCACTCACTCCCGGTCATGAAACAGGGTACTGGGTGCAAGCACAGAGCTCAAGCCGTAGCTCCAGCCCAGCTCCTAGTCTAGGTCTCGGCCGGAGCCCAGGATCCTTGAATTACCCGATAGACAACATATTAATATCATCATCCGCGCCGCAGACAACCACTGAACTTCGCCCAAGAGAGGTTACTCCGCGACAGAGATGGTATCAAGCTGTCAGCTGGCCTCGCAGGGTAATAGCCTTATTCTGGTTAGTCGTTGTCAACCCCGACGAGCCTTCCCTACAGAAGCCCCATCTACACCTGTCAATCCCACTAACCCAACTCCTAGCTACATATCATGCATCGCAGTGAGCTTTGCCCTTCTCTTCCACGGCATCGGTTCCGATACCTTCCACGAGGCCATGTCCATCGGCTTCAGCAAGTACTCGGAATCCTATCTAGCCAACACGAACACCACAAACATCCTCGCCCTTGTACTGTTAGCCAACACTCCCCAGCTCGGCTTGTCCATCCTATACTTTGTGACCAACGGCGTCTTGACCTGCATGCTCCTTGACGCTGAGCTCCAGCGGTACGCCACGCGACGCCGCTCACTCCGCTGTTCCTGGCCCAAGGGCCAACAACGATCGACCTACTACCTGACTCTGCCTTACCGGTACAGCCTCCCGCTGCTGACGGCATCCGCTTCGCTTCACTGGCTTCTATCCCAGAGCTTCTTTTTTGTTCACATCCGGCGGGTCGATATCTCCCAGCGATACGTAATGGATGAGGCGCGGGGATGCTGCTACTCCCCGTTAGCGATCTTCATCACGATTTGGGTCGCTGTTGCGGGGCTCTTGGTGGTTGTAGGGCTCGGGTTCCGGCGGTTTGAGAGCGGAATGCCGCTAGCCGGGGGTTGTAGTATGGTTTTGTCCGCACTGTGCCATCCACCGGAGGATGGTGAGGGCGCGGCCGAAAAGACGGTGATGTGGGGTGAGATTCCAAAAGGTCCTGAGCTAGGTCCTGCACAGAATGACAAGAGGCGAGTCCAAGAGAGGTTTATGGAGGGTAGGGGGGAGACGGGGGCTGCTACTGCCGCCCGGTATGGGACGATGGAAAGATTTGCACATTGTTCGTTTAGTTCCTTGGACGTGATGGCGCCAGGCCTGGATCGGTTATATGCTTGATTGGCTTGCGCTGTACCCCTTGTCTGTATCCTGGATGTACGTACTAGGGCAAGGCTGCCTTCCTTTATCTGCTGTTGCAAGCCTTATAGAAGAATACTCCCGGGAAGAGCTACAAGATGCCGGGTGTTAGTTAATGGTTTAGGGTCTTCTTGAGAAAACTCACTCGGTAGAACGAAAGAAAAAGGGAATTCAAGCAGCCCGACACAACCGCCTATCCATCTGCTCGACCCACGCCTCGCTCCCCACCGCCGTGCAGTCGTAGAAGATCCCGTCGGGATCGTAGTTCTCCTTGACGGCGCAGAGGCGAGCGTACGGCGCCCCGTAGAACGCCGCCTGCCAATGCGGAGTGTTCAAGTCCGCTTCGTTGAGGTAGGCCATCTATACTACTATCCAATAGCACTACCAGGTAACTATCATGTATAAGTGTATTTCAAGCACAGTACCTACGAAGTAAGCACTAAGCAACAAAGAAATCTTGAATCAGCACGAACCAAACACTAGTAGGCATGGATGCACTCGCCAACTCACAGCAACTTATGGCTATTTATCCTTTCGTGGTTTGACGCAAGCTATCGAAAGTAGTAGGCTCGAGATGAAATGATTGATCTTTCCCCTTCTCAAACACACGATAACCTGCCGGGGAATGCTGGCTCAGCGCCTCACAGTGGAGGTCTTCCAGTCAGACACTCACATTGGCGACCGTCCGATTACTATCAACCCAAGTAGCAGCAGCATCTACCACAACTCGCCTGTCAGGCTCTCTGTCCTAACCAGATCTCTGCTGCGCTCAATATCAGAACTTTCTGTTGAACGCCCTTTCTCAGTTCATCCTCCCGCTTTACTAGTTGTGTGCATGCACAAGACATTATACAAATGCAGCCTACTACTGATGCTCATAACACTGCCACATTTATAACTATCCAGCATATGAGAAATTCACTGGTGATATACTCTTAATAAACCTGGCACTGTAGATCAAGAATACAGAAACGCCCAGGTTGGCGTATTACAAACTGACGGCACCGTCATGCTCCGGGCGCCCTAGACTCCATGTTCCGTGGAATTAGGGCTGTGGTTCCGACGGAGCTTCCGCTGACAAAAAGCCGCTTTGCTTAGTTAGTCACAACACAACCATTGTATAGGTGTAGCACTCTTGGCTTTTGCCTTGCAACTTACCAGTAAGTTAGTTTCCTCGGTGATGAGATATCGCCATCGCGGGCTTAACAATCACAAAGATGAGATGAGTTCGGAAGCCGAGATGCGTCAGCATCCCTGGAAATGTCATCCGACCAGAAGAACCCCTACGAAGATTACGAGAGTACGGAGCAAATAAACAACAAAAGATCTTTTGGACTTATATATAGGCGTCGTGGGAGTCTTCGAGTTTTATTCCTCCCTCTCTACCATTCCCAACAGTTGTCTTCTCCTTGTCTTGCATTCTCACCCGTCGACATCACCACCTGAACATTTCTAGTCAGAGAGCTGAAATATGGGAATCAAAACCGGTATCACCCTCTATACCGAGGGCACTCCTAACGGTCTGAAACCCACCATTCTACTAGCTGAGCTGGGTTTGGAATACAAGGTAGGTACAGCATCTCTGAATTTGAATCTATTAACGTTCAATCCAAAGAGACAATGTCAACTAACCTCCGCAAAAGCTTCACCCAATCAACATCCCCAAGCACGAGCAAAAAGAGCCATGGTTTCTCGAGATCAACCCCAATGGTCGGATCCCTGCCCTAGTCGACGAGGACGAGAATGGTAACAAGATCACGCTTTTCGAGAGCGGCAGCATGCTGCTGTATCTTGTGGCCCGGTACGACAAAGACCACAAGGTCTCATACCCCTATGACTCTCCCGAGTACTGGGAGACCGTCAACTGGGTCAGTGTTGCAATTCCCGCGTTCAGCCGCCACGAAGATTTTCCATCGGTTCGAAACTGACAGACACATAGCTGATGTGGCAGATGGGAGGCGTGGGCCCGATGCAAGGCCAAGCCAACCACTTCGCGAGTAAGACAAGACAAATGCTTGCATTTGATTACAGGAGACGTGCCTAACCTGGTTGGTTGTCTAGGAATGGCACCCGAGAAGCACGAGTACGCCATCGGCCGCTACGTGAACGAAACCCGCCGCTTGTATCGCGTTCTGGACGGCCACCTGGCCAAAAGTGAATCCGGCTACGTGGTCGGTGACCGGGTCACGGTGGCGGATATCGCTCTGTGGAACTGGGTGGCTGCTTACAGTACGTGAATGCACCCCCTCCCCGTCTTCAACACAGAACACTGACAGTCGGACAGAATATAGTGGCCTGTCCAGCATCGACGAGTTTCCGCATGTTCAGAAATGGCTCTTCGAACTGTTGAAGCGGCCCGGCTTTGAGGAGGGGCGGAATGCCCCCGGGCCGCACATTTATCTGGAGCTCAATAAGCTGTCGGACGAGGAGTTGAATGCAAAGGGCCGCGCTGCTGGGGCTTGGATTCAGGAGGGCATGAAGCGGGACGCGGAGGTCTGATTGTGGACTTGGTTCAGGCTGATTTGGACTCTTTGGGCTTGGGCTTGGGCATCGTATGAGTGCGGACCCAGAACATTCTTCTTATCATGAGAGGCCATGTATCCGTCGTGTATGTGCGAGACGTCCTTTTAGGGCTGCTCTTCCATTATCCTTCTTTTCTCGTGGTTTCTTTCCACGTTTGGAAGGGCAGTGGTCTATGGATTGAGTCTTAGCATTGTTAGTTGTTCTATTTGAAATGAGGATTCTCTTGATTTGTGACGACTCAATGCGAGCTAGGCTATTCGCCATTCTCAAATTAGAAGAAATCCCCGGCTGTTGAAAAGACCCCCGAATAGAGCTGGATAGGCTTCTTGTCACTCAAGCCCGAGCTTTGAGTCAACTCCGAAAAATTTATTGATTGTGGTATGGCGGGTCAACAAGGCTAGTGCGTAGTCGAGAGTATATCGCCGCCCGGGAGAGACTGCAGGTAGGTTCGACTATCATCCATAGAATACTTCTACTTCTGCTTCTATAGCGAATGGCGAGTGGGATCGTCACTTGCACATGTAACAAGATGCTCAAACTACTACCTGGAACGACCTTTGCTCGATACCTTGCTATTTGTCCACTTCTGGAAGACTCATTCATAAGACTCTGAAGAAGAGGCGAGGCTAGTGCCACGGACGATAATCGGTGATCTGATGCTGGGTCGTTCAAGGGCATGCCGCTGGCTCGTCTAAATAATTGGTATGTTGGGGAGAGCTTTTGCAAGGAGTGAAAGAAGAAGAAATTGACATCGCTTTCATGTGATTACAACGAAAGCTGTCTCTATAGGCTTGCGATAAGCTGATCAGCCTTTGCTCATTTAGTCGATGACAAAACAACAACTCCGCGAGGAACGCAACTTTTGCCACGATATCCTGGGCTTACTCTAGTTCTGGCCGAATCCTAACATATCTCTAGCCGAATCTTGGCTACTGTGGTCGGCAACAGTGTCCAGTAAATAGTACAGGTTTAATCTAATCCCGTCAAGCAGTTGTTCTGGCCTGTGAACGCAACTTGGATTGAGTGAACTCCCAGATTCAGATAAGCCTATATTCCTCTTCCTAATTCCTCATGCTGGACCCGTCCAGCCACTGCGGTGCAGCCATTCCTCAAAAGAGGATGCCTTTAACCCCAATTCCTCAAAGGAGTGGTCCTCATGCTCAGCGAAGGCCCCGTAACAGATCTTGTCCGCTGGCAGTATGGCAGCCCATTCCATCATCTCGGTGGCATCTTTCTTAAAGGCCGGCCCAACGAACGGAGCTGTCTTCTCTCCGAATTCCTCTGCGGTTATTGGATCATGAATTGCGGGCTGACCAGTGACCTTTATGAACGTCTCTATCATCTCAACAGGGGTGACTCGAGAGCTTAGCACAAGGTACGTCTTCTCGCGGGTTTTCTCAGCACCCAGCTCGAATACCCCTAACCGAACAAGTTAACAATTCAGTCGTACTTCAATGCGTCTCGGAAGCTCGACACTGTGTATTTTCGGGGACAGAAACTTACTGGATGCAAATATACCCATGTCATGGATCGGATCAGTCCACTGCGCAACCTGGCCGCTGGGGATAGGGATGCGAAACCGAACAACACCGTCCGCTATGCAATTATCACCTTAAGTCAAATCTGTACCGAGTACTGAGTATTTCAAACTGAACTTACATTGACGGTCACAGTAGTGAGGCCAATACAAATTGGTATAAAAGAACCCTATGCAACAAATCAACTGTCAGTGAAAGGTGTGCAGCTGTGGACCCTCACAGCAATTGCTGCTGCAGAATCACGAACCCGGGATGAGACAAGTCACCGCGCCGAGCCTCTGCTTGGCGAATTTCTCGACTTCATGCTTGTTGTTCATGTGATGGATATTCGGGTATCGACCTTCGGTTGCGCGGACCATATCCGGCAAGCTACTGAAGACGAAGTGCTTGACACCACATTCCTCCGCTGCCAGGACGATACGACGACCTGCCTCAACCTCATGTTTCAGGTCTTCTTCTTTGTCCAGGATTCTGCCAGCTTGGGTCTCGGAGGTCATGGCAAACACGCCGTATGCGCCTGCAAAGGCGGCTTGGAGGGACGTTTGGTCATCGACGCGCCCGGAGACGAGCGACAGGCGTTGGTCGATGGTCTGGTGCTTGGCCAGGAATTCCATCGCTTTTGTCGAATTGGGATCTCGGGTGATCCCTCGAACGTGCCAAAGACCTCCATCCGGTGTCCGGGAGCCCAGCAGGGCACGAACGATCCCTCCTCCTTGGTTGCCTGTGGCTCCCATGACCACTATAATGCGGGAGGTGTCAGGGACGGACATTTTTTTCTAGCGTGCAATGGCGTCTGATACACGAATGACAGGTACGAAGATAAGAAATGAATGATGAATGAGTCGGAGAGGGGTTCAGCTGTATGGGTAGAAGTGAATCGGAATGCACTCCGGAATATACATAGTGATTGTCGCATTCGTCAGGTTTTTGTACTTGTTCTCTCAGTTGAGATGTACCCAGTAGGATACCGGCAGGTTCCACGGAACCAGGATTCCCCGCATCTAAGACTAAGGAAATCAAGTTGGAACACAGAAGTATTCTCAAGGCTACGAGTGATGGCCCTGGGTGGGAAGAAGTTACTATCTGGGTTAACTTACCAATCCGCAGAATTAGTCAGCTGGCCGCCTGCTTCCGCGGAAGCAGCTGAGTTAATGGGGGTACTTAAATTACCAAGCAGCAGCTCCATGGAGGTGCAAGTATCTCCTGAGAAGACAATTCCGACAAGCTACAATGGACTCCAGTAATCGTCCAAGAAAGGTCGGGACTAACTCGGAAGCCGTGTTTTGTCCCAAAAAAAACATCATTTAACTGTATTTCGAGCAGGCATGCGACCTATGTTATACTCGCAAGATCAAGTGCGACGGGCAGGAGCCCCGCTGCTCCAACTGCATCAACTATGCAACCGAATGTACACACATTGCTCTGCGCCGTAAAGCGAGACCGAGAGCACAACGTCGCGCCACGCCGAATTTCCCATCTCAGCCAAAGGCGCAAAGTCGGGCAATTCATCAAGCCGAGCGGCTCAGGGCGATCACAGGAGAAGCACCGGTTGACGATCAATCGCCCAAGGATCCGAACCATGCAATTGACACCATGAAGCTCCCTCCACTGCCAGAGGCTATGGCAATGGTTGGAATCTTTCTCAACACAGTAAACACGGCTCTACCGCTTTTCCATGCTGACACACTCTTGCGTATGGTTGGGCAGTGTTATGCCCTCCACCCGCGACAACGCGATCCACTCGTTTGGGCTGCTATCAATACCGTCTTCGCTCTGGCCAGCCAACACAGGCCCAGTAGCATGATTGAGGGTGTCTTCCAACGTCAGACTGAGCACACCAATGAATATCTCAGCAACGCACAATCGGTTGTCTCAGCGGTGATGACGGGAGATGTTTCCCTATTGAATGTACAGACACTTCTAGGCATGGTGATGGTGCTCCAGACGGCGCGTGACCCGACTCCAGCTTTGACGTTGCTATCCGCCACAATGCGTCTTGTACACAAGTTGGGCCTACATAACCGTGCTGCATCAGCGCATCTTGACCTTGTACACAGGAGACAACACGCCCGCGTTTTCTGGATCGCATACATCCTCGACAAAGATCTCAGCCTGCGGGCGGAAATCCCCCCCGTGCAGCTCGATGACGATATTGACGTGGACTTGCCTTCTTCCTTGCCGGTGTCCCTGGATGACAATGACAACACTGCTGGCACCCTTGTCACCGATGATGGGAAAGCCAAGCTGAGTTATTTCTTTGCTCGGATTCAGCTCGCCAGCATCGAGGGTCGTATCTATAGGTATCTCTACTCGACGCAAGCCTCAAAGCAGAGCCCGCTGGAAAGGACCTTGCTGCGAGATAGTATTAGTGTCGCATTAGATGAATGGAGAGCGTCCATCCCGCTCGAATTCGGCGCCGCGGTTGTCACCTTGACCGCGAGAAGCAAGCCGGCGAGTCTGGGCTTCTTCTGTGTGCTTCACTCGAGCGGGCTGCAGTGCAGGATGCTCATTAACCGAGCTCAGGCGATGGACGAGCAATGGATAAAAGGGGTCCGCAATTTTAGTCGAGGCATCAGCCCTCTACAGATACCGCCATGCTGGGAAGGACTTATACACGAGGCTCGAGACTTCGTGCTCTTGTTCCAGGAAATCTGGTCGCGAGACAGTTGGTTCCGATGGTATCAACTCCTACTCCCTTTTCGGAAGGTGTGTACGTGATCGCTAAAACCACAACAGGATAACAACCTGTCCTTACATTTCTGCTACAATGCTGTTGACAGCAAACAGCCTCCACAACATTCGGCATAAAAAAGTCGAACTAGACATCGAGCTGATTGATGCTGCCCTTTCTTGGCTGAATGACCTCATATTAGAGGATCCATCGGATGCTAAAAAGAGGTTTCGAGATATTTTCACCGAGGCCGCTCATAAGGTGAAGCGAAAGCTTGCTGTCAATGATAGGCTCGAGTGAGCAGGGTTCTCTAGGTATCGGTGCTAAGTTCGGCACTAGCTACCTATACAGTGACTAGTGCATAGACTACGCGAGACTAAGTTGCTTAGTGTACGATGACATTCTCATCTCTATGACTGCTGACTGCATCTGTCTCCCCCTCTTCGTACTCTTCGTTTCTCTCACTTCACATCTTCCTTTCTATTCCCCGCCTCTGGGAGATGTTTTCATCCTACACACGCATACACATACAATGTCCGATCAACAACAACCACAACCTCTCACCTGGGTCGTCACCGGCTGCTCCTCCGGCATTGGTGAGGCCTTGGTTCGCGCGATCTTGGACAAGGTGAGTCAGTCCTCTTCCTCGATACGGCTATGCGGATGCTAATCAGAAGGGTCACATTAAACAGGGTGACCAAGTCATCGCGACTGCCCGCCCACGCGACGGTGTCAGCGGTGGAGACCGTCTCTCGGCTCTGAAAGACGCGGGCGCTGCTGTGTTCGAGCTAGATGTAAGCAGACCGCAAGAAGAACTCGACACTAAGGCCCGCGAGATCTGGGGGATCTTTGGCAAAGTGGACGTGTTGGTCAACAACGCAGGATATATCGATGCAGGAATTTTCGAAGAAATCACGTTTGTCCCGCCTGACCTACTTCTAAATCCGTCATGACAGTTCAAAAGACCTAAGACTATGTTACCCTCTTCTAGCGAGTCGTTTCTCATCAACTCCCTTCGCACTAATGCCTTGGGTCCCCTCAACCTGACCCGCGCCTTTCTCCCTCTGATGCGTGCCCGGCAATCCGGAACCGTGCTCTTCTCCAGCACCGTAGGAGTTTACTACGGTGCGCCGGGGGCTTCGAGCTACACGGGTGGCAAGGGTCTGCTGGAGACCGTCGTCCCCAACCTGGCCCTCGAGCTGGCGCCCTATGGCATCCGAACATCGCTCCTCACCTACGGCTACTTTCGCACGGAGGTGATGGCGCCCGGCAACATTCATTACCGGGCCCCCCGCCAGCTGCCGGAGTATGCGGAAATGAACCGTCTGGTGGCGGCTGGTTGCGCGGCCTCGAACCACAATCAGTCGGGCGATCCTGCGAAGGCAGCTGCAGTGGTTGTTGAGGCGGTTAAGGGGACAGGTCGATGGCAGGGCAAGCAATTGCCTTTGCGGTTGCCTATTGGGAAGGATGCTATCAGTGCCATCCGCAAGGCCTGTGAGGAGAGGTTGGCGATCTGTGCGGAGCTGGAGGGGATCGTGGATCAGACTGATTTTTAGATGTACTCTTTCTTTCTTTTTTTCCGACGGGATGTCAGTGAATGAATACCTATATGATGTTTGTTAGGAGAACTTCTTTGAAATCATCTGTCAGTGGACTTGTACATGGCCTGTCGATGTGATCGGAGTTATCCGCATGCCAAAAGGGTATGGGGCAGTAGTCTGACACGATCGCAAAGATCAGTGGTGGTTACGTGCAGCATCAGACGGAGTAGGCATCTAGGACTAGATAGTTTGAGAGGGCTGAGGACTTACCGAGCTGGTAAGGATAGGAATGCTAGCCATACGTTCGACATGCACTGTCAGATTTCGGGATGTGGATTGGGTTGACATTCACTTCCTAATCAGGAAGGCATGGCATGCCGGAACTACAGGCATGTGAGGCGTCATCCCCTCCTCATCCTTTCCCCATCCACCGGAAAGCCTCTACCCATCACATAAATGACCTCATCAAAGAAGGACAAAAGTTATTCTTATAATTGCACACCCTTCAGCTCACACGCCAGACACCAAAACGACACGAACGCCCCGCTTGGACGTGTCAGAGACGTGATTGTGGAGACTGCCCCATCTATACAAAGCTTACCTCAATATCCTCGCAACCACCTTTCTAGTCAGCAATTCAACTGCTCCTAACTCGCCTCCTTCTTCTGGTCTGGCTATGGTGTCGCCCATCATGGCTGAGAAGAGCATCAACTCTCCTCCATCCAGCCCTCCCATCTATCCTCAATCACCTGCAGGATGGCAGGTTGCCCTCCGTGCCATAAAACGTCTCTATGCCCAGCGACAATACAAGCAGTGCACTGCGCGCGTCTCGGAGCTGCTCATAACCGCGCCAGAGCCAGTAAGTATCTAGCTCTTGGGAGGCGAGTCGACCAGATCCGAAATGATTACCCCGAGCGAGCCGGAGGTGTGCGTGAGTCGAGTGCTTACACCGATCCTTCCAGATCCATCCTGTTTACCAGACGTTCCTCTATTTCTACAGCGCCATCTGCTATGAGGCAATGGGCCTTTCCGCTCACAATTATTCTCGCAACAAGCTCCCATTGCTGCACTCTGCTCTAGACTGTTTCACCAACTGCAGTGCTGTCTTGCCGAGCCCAGTCCCAACCACTGAGCGCTACTCACACATTTCCGAGGCTTTGTTTACTTCAGTCCCCTCGGATTCGTCCTCGTATTCTGACTCCCCGGGATCGAGAACTAGGCCCTCGAGCCTTGCAAGCAGCCTTGCGGACATGATCGAACGATCTCTCATCTACGGCAGCGTGGATGGGGATCCCTTTGTCTCACACGATGGCGATGATCAAGACAGGCAGTTTCAAGAAGGGCTATGCACAGGGATTCTAGCGACAAGCGCCAGTCAAAGCCACTTGATTCCCTCTCCCTTGAATGTCAGAAAACCTTCCGGGGCTTCTATTTCTAGCATATCAGGCACATGTGGTGATGCACCGAAAGCAAGCAAGACCAGTGATTTACATGCTTGGACAAATCGCCCAGCAGCCAGCAGTGTCGGCACAAGCAAGATTCCTCTTGCTCGTCCACCTTCCAAGGTTCCTCTCAAAGTTGCTCCACGACCCGTTCGAACCCCTTCTCCCGAGCCTCGACACGGGACACATTTTGCAGAAGCCATTTCTAGCTTGGAAGAAGGGCGGAGAATTCTTCCATACCCCACAGAGTACACCAACCATATCTCAAACTACAACAGCAGTATACGCTCTCTTAACACCCAGATCACCTCGAGCATCACCACAATCCGGGCCATGATTGAGGAAGTAACCGAGATGCAGCACGCTCGCCGGGTGTCGAAGAGTATCCGACGTTCGGCATCTTTCTGGAGCTTCAGTCCTGTGAAGGAGAGGGATCGGACTTCTTCGTCGGCCGTATCTCGTGCCAAGTCTGCTGATAACAGCTCGGGACGAGTACTCGTCACAGAGAGCATGGAGCAGCGGATTGAGAGGCTACGCAGTGAAGGGTGGCAGACAGTCGGAACCAAGTCTCAGCGGCGAGGGTGGAAGGGAGAGGAGTACTACCGGGCCTACTGCTCTAGAGTCTTGGAAGAGCTATACCTGAAGGAAGTGCAGTGATCCATTTTTTACTGGTTGCATAGATGTCTTGGCGTTTGAGTTGCATTGAGCTTGTTTGCCTCTGGCGTGTCGGTCCAGCGATCTTTTGAGGGTTGCGCTTGGCGTTGAGAATTGCATATGTATAGCATTGTCGCGTCGTTTGTACAGTTAACTTAGCATTGGGGTGAGAATTGTAAGGGTAGCCGGCGCACGGGGCTGTCTATACTTTAAGGAGATGCAGAAACTTTTCTGGTTCCGATTGCATCGATGGGCTGGTTCCTGAGACCAAAAGAGAGCACTAATTAGGGCAACCAGATAGCCACTGCACCTTCCATTACATGAATCGGGAATCGATAAGTGGACACACGATGCATTCATGCATATCATTCATTTCTTCCTCGAGACTTTCATGCATCGACTTAGTGAAACACAGCTTTGGGAAAAACTCCTTCAACCCTAGCAGTAAAGGGCCATGGAGCTAGTGGGACGTGTCAGAGTTGTTTCACAGGGCTCCGAGCAAAAAAAGAGACGACAGATTGGCTCCAAGCCTGCACGATCCAATCAGTGCCGGGCGATTGAACTACAGACTTTTGTGGCTGGTGATAGTCGATTTAGGTAGTGTTGTACTCATTTACAGCTCCGATTGAGATAGATCCGATTTCGAGGTGCAAGCTTGAATTTTTTTTGTCCCCCTTGGGGGCCAAATGTCGCTGTCTGTGGTTTAGCCAGTGTGCAGTACGAGTACGAATTGCTAAATATAGCTAGCTAGTTGACACGGCGTAAACTTTTAGCATAGCAGTGACAATTGCTGTGGGCGTTTGTGGATTCCCACATGTCTTACTATGGAGTATGGACAGTATGACTGCGTACTGTATGTACCTTTCTCCTATAACATCCGTGGGCGGCACAAAATTTGGGCGAGAGGGAGAGGGGGGGGACACCGCCTGGGGATTTAATTAAACAGGGCTGATTTAGCGTCAGGGACTGGCGGTTTCAGGTTCAGTGCGCGAGTTCGGCGGGGTGCCTGATTTGCAAGGCTGCATTAGTATTTCGAGTAGATTTACCTACCCTCCAATGGTCATGAGACGGACTTGTATTGGCCTGATCCATTGGGCTGAGATTCAGTTCCAATTGGGAGTTGACGTCAAACACGATAAGTTAAGTTGACTT
Organism: Aspergillus fijiensis CBS 313.89; assembly: GCF_003184825.1. Classification (NCBI taxonomy): domain Eukaryota; kingdom Fungi; phylum Ascomycota; class Eurotiomycetes; order Eurotiales; family Aspergillaceae; genus Aspergillus; species Aspergillus fijiensis. Next base: position 15,132 of record NW_024469034.1, on the reverse strand, counting down.
GAGCAAACAATGGAAGTTTATGTAGTGTACGGAGTACTGTACATACAGAGGGAAGCTCCATTAAATGCGGCAGCCTTGTCAGTGGAAAGTAAAGGTAGCCGTGGCTGTGCTTTCCACCACCCACGGGCTAGAACTTGGACTTTCGTACTTCCTCCCACTGCCTCCCCACTATCCACTATCGAGGTCTCGCTGTCTCTCCCTGACTCTCACCTCTCTTTCCTTTCCAAATAAAACCCTCGCTGGCCCTGATACCTCGCTCTTATTGACTTTTCCTGCCTGAATCTCTCACTCTCTCACTCTGCATTGCATTGCCTTGCCTTGCACGTGCATTGCCGATTAACGCCTCAGGTACAGTACCGCTGCCGCCCGCCCGTGTTTACACCCTCAGCTCTCTCCTCCACCCTCTTTTTTTACACTTTACAGTACTCCCTCCCCCCACGTCTCCCCCCCTTATCGCTCATCCACATTTTGTCTGGTCGTCTTTCCCCCTGGATTTTCTACCTCACACACCTGACGCAGTTTATTTCTTTTGATCTGGTCAGAGACTCACCCGTAATCACTGCTCCTCTAGTCCAATCTCTCTCCCACGACTCTCGACCGGGATTTTCTCCGACCTCGTTTGAACCGCCCCGCTACTATTCGCACGTGCGGGGTTTCCCATCGATTCTTCGCGCGCTCGCTGGTCAGAGCCCACCCACCGCACACTACTTTTTTAGATCCTAAGGCCAGGATAATCGGCCTTATCACCCGTCGAGATGAGTTGTACGTTGTCAGCCTCTTTCATGCTTGCTTTCTCATCGCCCATCCCCCGTCCCACGAGACATGGTCCACGCCTCGTGGTAGCTTCGCTTGCCTTGAAGCGCTATCGCTGTTCCTTATCCTATCTCCTATCTTGCTGGTGGTGGTGTCTTGGAGCTCTCATGCTTCACAACTTCCCCCATGAATGCCTCATTCTCAATCACCTTTCTCTGTGACCCCAGTGTCCGGGTTTGGGGTGGATTTCTCATTCTGATCTGCTTTCTTGGTCCGCCAATCTCGTGAGGCATTGTTGTTGTCTCCGTTTTCCTTATACCGTCCATCTGTCTTGCCTTGGGAGTGTGTGTAGCTCATGTGCATTGATCTGTCGCTGTCCTTTGCAAGCAAATGACTCGACCAGCATGCGCTAACCTTGGGATTCTCGTTTAGTCTCTAATATGCTCAACAAGCTGTCTGGACAGCCGGAAAGCTACGAGAAGAAGTACGGTTCTCCCCCCTGCTTCATATCGTGTGGAAGGCGTACTAATAAGTGATTTTGCTCTTTCGGTATAGATCCCACTACAAATTCGGAAGAACGCTCGGTGCTGGCACATATGGTATCGTCCGGGAGGCGGATAGCAGCAAAGGGAAAGTCGCGATCAAGATCATCCTGAAGAAGAATGTCCGAGGCAACGAACGCATGGTCTACGATGAGCTGGAGATGCTCCAGGCTCTGAACCATCCCAACATCGTCCACTTTGTCGATTGGTTCGAATCGAAGGTCGGTCAACGCAGTGGCTCGCCCCGTCGTTGCTTCTCCCTCTAACAGCTCGATAGGACAAGTTCTACATCGTCACGCAACTGGCCACAGGTGGAGAGTTGTTCGATCGCATTTGCGAATACGGAAAGTTCACAGAGAAGGATGCGTCTCGAGTCATCCGACAGGTGCTCGGTGCCGTACATTACCTGCACGAGCGAAACATCGTCCACAGAGGTGAGTGCGCTCCTGCCTCGCTTCCAGATTCTACGAAATTGCCCTGCGCAGAAAACTGATTTCCAAATGTGCGCATTAGATCTGAAGCCCGAGAACCTTCTATACCTCACCCGCGCCCCTGATTCCCCCTTGGTTCTGGCCGACTTCGGTATCGCTAAGATGTTGGATAGCCCCAGCGAAGTTCTCACCAGCATGGCGGGATCGTTCGGCTACGCTGCCCCCGAGGTGATGTTGAAGAAGGGCCACGGCAAGGCCGTCGACATGTGGTCCCTCGGAGTCATCACCTACACCCTCCTCTGCGGCTACTCGCCCTTCCGGTCCGAGAACCTGACCGACCTGATCGAGGAGTGCCGCTCGGGGCGGATCATCTTCCACGAGCGCTACTGGCGCGACGTCTCCCAGGACGCCAAGGACTTCATCCTCACGATGCTGCAGCCAGACCCCGCCAAGCGCGTCACGTCAGAGGACGCCCTGAAGCACCCCTGGCTGACCGGCGAGACCGCCAGCGACCGCGACCTGCTGCCCGAGATCCGCGCCTACATCGCCCGGTCGCGTCTGCGCCGCGGCATCGAGATCATCAAGCTGGCCAACCGCATCGAGTCCCTCAAGATGCAGGAGGACGACGACGAGGATATCCCCAGCGTCGTCGAGGTGGCGGGCGGCGAGGCCGACGCCGCGGCCCCCCACTCGACCGACCCGGCGGCCGCCTCCCCGAACGGCAAGTCCGCGCCTTCGTCCCCGGAAAGCGACGCCACGGGCCGCAAGAAGCGCAGCCTTAGCAAGGTCGCCCGCGGCGCGATCTTCCGGGAGGTTGTCCTTGCCAAGGTGCGCGAGGCGAAGGAGACCGAGGAGCGCGAACGCGTGGAGCGGGAGGCTCGCGAGAAGACCTCTCATGCTTGATTGGTGGTTGAGTCCTACGAATTTTAGCGAAGTTTCTCGATAGAGAGGGGCAGAGAGGGGGTGAGATGTCTTTCCGACCCCACTATCTGTGTGCAACTTTTTGCTTTGGGGGTGGGGGTCATTGGCTTCTATTCCTGTTTTTCTTTTGGACACCATGAACACACACACCGTGGAGAATGCTCCTTCTGCATTTTTCTTTTCTTTTCAAATGATTCCCCGTCCATAGTTTCCTTGTCTTCTAGTGGGTTATGTCCATCTTTGTGAACGAGAATCTGATTTTGCATCTAGCTGGTTACATCGTACGGTTTTTAACGGAGTTAGAAGACGGTCATCGAATAGTATTAGTAGAGATATCGTGGTTCATTTCTTGGATTCACAGATGAAACAGAAGACAAGACAAGGCAAGACGGGGAAGCATTAGGCGAGGCAGTAAGAAGATATGTGGATGTGGAAGTCCAAATGCTAGCGGAAGGATGGGAGGTGGGAGGTGGGAGGTGGGAGATGGGAGATGTAGGAGATCCGTGTGAATCCCAGCCTCAGCCTCAGCCAGCCAAGGGATTTCGAAACCAGAAACAAGAACAAGAGAAAAACTCCAGATACGCCCGCGCCAATAGACCCCCCATGCAGATGATAAACACAACAGACGACAGAGGCGTGAGAATAGAACCCAAGAACGAACCGCGGGAAAGAGATCACTCGAGTATGATACTTCACTCCTTCGGTCCCGCCTGTCAACCCTCTTCATTCAATCGCCCTCACCCCCAATTCCCCCTCCCCCCCGAATCCTGACCCCAGAAACAGGAAGAGGAAGGGGCTATACATTATCATCATCATACATGAAATTGATATCCCTGGGCCGACGGCGGTTATACGAGACGAAATCCTTGTCGCCGGGGGGCCGCTCGTTGCGGCTGTTGGCGGTCAGCATGCTCTGGATGCTCATGCAGACGCTCTCGACCGTCTGCACGGGCGACCAGCCGGCCGAGCTGAGGAGGTCGAGGCAGATGATCCCGTTGCTGTAGATGTGCGGGTGGATGGGGATGGTGCGGCGGGGGTGGGTGGTTGCAGTCGCGTTATTCTCATCGGCGGCGGCGGGGGTGGTGACGAATTGGACTTCGGGGGGTTCTATTATTTTCCCCCGGGGGGCATTAGCGATGCGTATTCTCATATATATATATACACGGGTACCGATGTGTATGGTGGTGATGGTGGTGGGGAGGTTCAAGCCTTGGGGAGAGCAGCGCGGAATTTGGATTCAGATCGCGGGGCATCCATCACCCCCCACCCCCCTCTCTCTCCGAGTCTCTATCTTGTGGCAGCAGGGGGGGGGGGGAACGCACCAATTGGATATTTATTGCTGAAGGTGAACTTCAACCGGTAGGTTTCGTTCAGATACAGCGGGTTCTCGTCCAGCACTTTGATGTCCATGAGCCATTCTTCGAGGTTGTCGGATTTGACGATCGAGATGCCGGGCGGAAGGTGTTCTTTTATCTGTATGGCACGAACAGGCGCGGGGTGTTAGCTGGTGTGCTAGGTCTTTTTGAGGGGTGTGGTGTGTTATATATTAGATGTCGAGGAGACCGAGGTTTTGCGATTGGAGGTAGAGCCCATGATTGTTGAGGGACCCGTGGTGGGGAGAGGGGGAAAGGCAAAGTCAACTCATTCATACCTTGATAAGCTCCTGCGACGGACGGTGTAACGTTAGCCGGGGAAATTTGTCTTCGCGGGGGAACATGCGGAGAGACACAAAAAAAAAAAAGAAAGAAAGAAAGAAGAACATACCTTGCTTAACCGCTTTGTAGCGAACATCTTGAGAAAAGGGGATCTTGCACAGCACACACTCTCAGAAGATCAAAGGCATCAACTCCGGGTTCCAGCGGTGTTCAAGTATAAAAGCCGGTGGCCGTTGAGTGAGGCTCTGCGGAGTCGAGTCGTACGGTCAATTTGCAGATGACGTCTGGAACTTTATGGGTGGAGCAGATGCAAAACAGGAATGCAGTCTCGAAAAGAGTAAGAAGGTATGTCTGCGAGCTGGAAGGGGGTGTTTTCTCTGGCAGAAAGGTTTATACAAGATAAATTGTATGAAGCGAAGAAAGAGGGCGTCTGGTCTCGGGCGGCTCCCCCAGAAGTAAGTATGGAATGGAAAGAGTAGCTCCGCCCGTCGATCAGCTGGAGATCTGCCCGAGGCCCCCCGTCACCTGATCTTGGTATTCCCACGTGATCGTCCTGTCGGCCGTATAGACGGGACGGACTGTACAGCAGATACCACATGCAATACAGTACATGATCAGGTCAACTTCTCTTCCCTCTTGACCAATTTAGGTCAGCTCACCCATGATACTAGATGCCTAGTACTCTGTATCATCAATCATCCTGTTACTCACTACCATGTTTCCAGTGTCAAAACTTGTCAAAATTTTTGAGGTCACTATACACAGGGTGATTTAAAGATATAAAAGGAAAACTCGAGACATGGTCACAGTGCAGCACGAGACAGAAAACATAGGAAATCAGAACAAACGGAGTCAACGCCATGAAAACCAATTGGTACAACTGATATATCACCACAGCTCCCTGCTCCCACACACTTCCCATACACGCACAAGTGATATAGACAATTAATCTTTTTTTTCTCTCTTGGTCATTTGTATTCGCTTCTAAATAGCAAAAGAAAATAGTTGGGTGCCACATATCAGAATCACGTGCCCTGAAGCTGTTTTACAGGTCTTGGAGATACTCAGCCACGCTTCATCCAACTTCTACCGATCGACTTCACCGAACACAAGATCCATAGTACCTAAAGAACAATTAGCTGATTGTTTCCTTCCTGTGAGTGAAGAACGGGCAGAACATACCAATGATAGCGACAGCATCGGCCAACAAGTGACCACGAGATACTTGGTCGAAACCACCCAAGTGAGCAAATCCGGGAGCACGGATCTTGCAGCGGTAGGGTCTCTCGCTACCGTCACTGACCAGGAACACACCCATCTCGCCCTTGGGAGCCTCAATGGCGGAGTAGGTCTCTCCGGGGGGCACAGAGTAACCCTTGGTGAACAGCAGGAAGTGGTGGATCAGAGCCTCCATGTTCTCCTTCATGGCGGCACGAGGAGGAGGGGAGATCTTGTAGTCCTCGACACGGACGGGACCAGCGGGCATCTTGTTCAGGCACTGGTGGATAATGCGGAGGGACTGGCGGAATTCCTCCATACGGCACAGGTAACGGTCGTAGCAGTCACCGTTGACACCAACGGGCACGTCGAACTCGACCTGGTCATAGGCATCATAGGGCTGAGACTTGCGGATATCCCAGGGGACACCGGATCCGCGCAGCATGACACCGGTGAAACTCATGTTCAGAGCCTCGGCGGCGCTGACAACACCGACACCCTGGGTTCTGGCCTTCCAGATACGGTTGTCCGTCAACAGCTCCTCGGTTTCGTCAATGCGATCACCGAACTGGGTAGCCCACTGGTAGATATCGTCGAGAAGACCGATAGGGATGTCCTGGGAAACTCCACCGGGGCGGACGTAGGCAGCGTGAAGACGGGCACCCGAAACTCGCTCGTAGAATTCCTAGGATAAATGATCACAGATTAGCTCAATGGAGCTCAATTGACGCGGACAGCGCGGCTTACCATGAGCTTCTCACGCTCCTCGAAACCCCACAAGAAAGGCGTCAAAGCACCAACATCCATGGCGTGTGAAAGGACGGACATGAGGTGGTTCAGGATACGGGTGATTTCGCCGAACAAGGTACGAATCCACTTGGCTCTGTCGGGGATCTCAACGTTCAACAGCTTCTCAACAGCCAGGGAGAAGCACTGCTCGTTGGTCATCATGGAGACGTAATCCAATCGGTCGAAATACGGCAGGGCCTGCATGTAGGACTTGTACTCTATCAACTTCTCCGTACCACGGTGGAGCAATCCAACGTGGGGATCTGCGCGGACGATCTCTTCACCATTGAGCTCCAGAATCAACCGAAGCACACCGTGAGCAGCCGGGTGCTGGGGACCGAAGTTGACGGTGTAATGGCGGATCTTGCGATTAGCCCCTGTGTCCGTGGACTCCATGTCGGCGGCGTAATCGTCTTCGGAAGCACCTTCCTTGTTGGCGAAGGAGGAAAAGGTCGGGTCAGTTGGAATGAGCTTGGTCGCCTGGTAGCTGGTCGGCTCGGCCTGCCGGCGAGGCAGAGTCGTCGTGATCGAGCGGCATCTGGGGAGAGCAGTGTTTCTGGAGAAGGTAGAGGGGCGGAGGCAAAGCCTTTTGGGCGCATTGCCCGCCAGGCGAGCGAAGGGAGCAGCCATTCGGAAGAGCGGGGTAGAAAGGACGAGGGTGAGAAGAGGCGGAACAGCCCTCAGCCCAGACACAATGGAGGTGTTGGAAGGAGGGGTGGAGATGCGGGAATTGGGGATGTGGAATTGAGGCGGGCTCAGTGACGCCTTCTGGAGGTTGCGCTTTCCAATCGAGATACATTTTGGATCGTCACGTGAGGGTAGCTTTCTGGTCATCAGGCCGTCTCTGGTTGGTCTCCCGCTCGGCCCTCTATTGCTCAGCTCCCTAGTGCGGCCGACAGCCATTGCCGCTGGGTGCAGAATAGAGAGCTCTGCTCTGCTCCCCCTCCCGCTCTTCGCCGCCTTTGGCCCTGCAGAAAAATACTGCCGCTGCGGTCAAAGAACTTTTCTGAGAATCCGCTTCAAATTATTGTCCCTCCGTCACCTTCTTAAATTCCCCCACTTTTCTCGCCCATCATGGCACCCCTCATCGCTTCGCAGGAGGAAGTCCAACGTAGACGGGTATGCCTGGCTCTTCTGCTCTTGCTTCTAACATCTTCTCTGACCCTTCGTACTAATTGCGCTCCCAGATTGTCGATATCAACCCCGAAACCGTCTCCAACTTCGCCTCGACAGATTTCCCCGGTCACTGGCCTGGCGAGTCGCACGAATGGAACCTGCAAAAATTCCGTGATGTATGTTCGTCCAGCTCAAACTCAAGTCCAGCTTCCTTCACTGCCAATTTGTTTCTTGCGCGCATGCGCTAACGTATCTTACTCTCGCACGACATAGAACTTCAATGTCGAGTTTCACCGGAACGAGCAATTCGAAGCTTCCTTCTCGCTGGTCGGCGTCGACGCCTCGATCGCCAATGCCTTCCGCCGCATCCTCATGGCCGAGGTGCCCAGCATCGCCATCGAATTCGTGTTCGTCCACAACAACACCTCCGTCATCCAGGACGAGGTGCTCGCGCAGCGGCTGGGTCTGATCCCCCTCAAGGGCTCCGTGGAGGGCATCAATTGGATGCGGTGGTTCAAGAAGCCCACCGAGGACGACCCGGAGGGCGGCAGCACCCCGAGCGACTTCAACACGATCGTCCTGCGCCTGGACGTCAAGTGTGAGAAGAACCCCCACGCCGCCGCCGGCGAGGACGACCCCCGCAAGCTCTACAAGCACGCTCACGTCTACGCCCGGGACATCACCTTCCACCCGGTCGGTCGGCAGGAGCAGTTCTTCGTGGGCGATGACGCCATCCAGCCCGTGAACCCGGACATCCTCATCGCCAAGCTGCGCCCCGGCCAGAAGATCGACATGGAGCTGCACGTCATCAAGGGCATCGGCGCCGACCACGCCAAGTTCTCCCCCGTCGCGACCGCCTCCTACCGTCTCCTGCCCGACATCAAGATCCTGCGCCCCATCGTCGGCGAGGACGCGCGCAAGTTCGTCAAGTGCTTCCCCGCCGGGGTCATCGGCCTGGAGCAGGTCACCCGGGAGGAGGCGTCGCAGAAGGGAAGCGGCTACGAGGGTCACGAGGGCGAGATGAAGGCCGTCGTGCGCGATGCCTTCAAGGACACCGTCAGCCGCGAGTGTCTCCGACACGAAGAGTTCCAGGGCAAGGTGAAGCTCGGTCGCGTTCGTGATCACTTCATTTTCAACGTGGAGAGCGTTGGCCAGGCCGACAGCGACGTGCTGTTCTTGGAGAGCGTGAAGGTGCTGAAGCTGAAATGCGCGAGATGGAAGCGGGGCCTCGTTGACCTTGCGCGCTGAATTCGGTTTTCCTCCCCGCACCTAAAATGATTTGAAGCTATATAATGCATTGGCCAGGCGTTGGATTCCTATTTGTTTTTGTTGTCCTGTGCTTTCTTATTTCTGCGTTTGTACATTTTACGGACAAAAGTTGGTCCACACAAACCTTCTTTACAACTTGTCGGGAGTCCGGACAGGGAAACAACTTTTGAAATAGAAAAAGCAGATTTAACTCCTATTAATTGCTTGACGTGGCTCATCGTAGGAGAATCGTGTATTCTTCGTAAACTAGTGTGCATTTGCACTATATAAATTCCGGTACCCGCAGCATATGGTGTGGCTCTTAGCTGAAATCCAGCCTGTACCGGAAGTCGATGGTATAGGCGGGGTCACTGACTGCGATCTCCTGGCCATCGGCGATCAGATCGCTGAGCTTGAGCTTCAAATTGGGCCGGGTCTGCTCCTCCAACTGCGGCGGGAACCGCTGGTAGAGGGTCTTCTCCTCCGTGCGCATGCTGGGCTTCTTCAGCTGGGCCTCGGGTCGCTCGCCCAGCGCCTCGATAAAGGCCTCCAGCGTCATGTTCGGGTCCACGGTCATCGCGCGCGCGAGGTTGCCGCAGACGGGGCAGTCGGGTTTCTTCTCCGCCTCAAAGGTGTACGTGTAGACGCCCTCCTCGCCGGCGTACATCATGTAGTTCTCCAAGTACGGGTTGCACGAGGTGGCAATCTTCAGGGCCTCGGAGGTGGTGGCGGCGGCGATGACGGCGTTGGTCGAGGCGATGGCCGGGATGATGTTCTTCACGACGCCCTGGGTCATCTGGAAGGTGACTCCAGGGATCTGGAACTGGCGGGCCCGCTCCAGCGCCGCGTTGTAGATCCAGCCGATGTGCTCCAGGTCGTCGCTGTCGAAGGTGTCGTCCTTGCGCTGTTCCTGCCAGGCGATCTGGTGGGCCCATTCGATGCAGTGCTGGGGCTGGCGCGGGATGGTGGCGATGGTGCAGAGCGGCACCGCAGGTCGGGGCGCGTGCATGTCCAGCTGGCACTCGATGCAGGAGGAGAGCGTCGGCAGAATCACACGAGCTTGACCCTTGAACCCTGTTTTTCTGGACATGAGCCTCCGTTGGGTGTCTTTGGGGGAAAATCAAGGGACGCAAGTTACCTTCGGTTCCGCCATCGATGAGGGGCTTCAAGCTCTCCGGGTTCTCGAAGTCTACCATGCCGACCAGTGTCGAGTTGATCCAACGTCGGGCTTCGATGCTGTCAAGGCCGCAAACAACGATCTTGAATTGCATGTAGTAGTCTTCGTCTTTGTCTTGGATCTTGCCGACATAGGGGGTGATCTTCACGCCTTTGACACGTTTCTCCACAAAGGCAGCCGCAACCTCGGCTTTGGGTTTCCCGATATCAGATTGACGGAACAAGAACTGACGGTTGAGGTTGGAGATGTCGATTGTGTCTGTCTTGGTTGATTAGTTGGTGGTCAACTCGAGCGCGGGGATGAAGAGCAACTTGCCCATGTCGATGACGTGAATGTCTTTAAAACCTGATAAGGCCAGGTTCTTCAGGATTTCACATCCCAGGCCTCCAGCACCTCTATGGACGGTCCCGGTCAGCTCTTATCAAGTCGCTGATGATTATTTTTGAGCTTACATGACCCTATTCTCTATTAGTGAAAAGCGCGGTTGAGACAATCACTGATACTTACAAGATCTTGGATGATTCTAGAGTGCTTATCGTCTCCGGTCCAGGAACCCAGTCCTCGTCACTGGATGGGCCCGACCTCGTCAAGACATTATACAAGTGCTTCCTGGACGGGTTCAGCATCTGTGCTCGTAATTCGCCGGGCCAGAAAACTGTACCATCGGAGCTTTTGGTCTATGGCAACCATTTTGGTGGGATGGAGTTATAAGAAAAAGCTAAGAAATTCCCACCGGAATTGCTGATACTCCAGGTTTCTGGGGCGCGTGTACCTCACCGGTACAGCCGAGAGACAACAGTTCTGTCGCTTTCCGACCGCTGGATTGAACGCAAACTGAATGGTATAGCCGGCCAATAGTTCGGATTCTCCGACCTTTCGTAGCTGCGGGTGTAATGCAGCGGATGATGAGACCACAAGAAGTTCGTTGGTGACGAGGGGCAAAGCAAGTTGGAGTTGAATCCTCGATCGTTCGAGGGACCGGATTCCAAATACAAAACACCCGCCTCACGTGACATGACATCCCATACAAACTCCTTCCACCTGAGGTAATTTTGCTCGTCTACACCACGAACCGAATCGACGGTTTCATCCACTCATGACATGGACAGTCTTCTCACAGTCGTGAAGACGGTCACGCCGGATCGAGAGACGCTCATCTCAGCGGCTGCCGAGTCGTCGTCGCCTGTGGTCACCCCCGAGAAGCGGATTGTATCCGAACTCAATCGGGACGTCTCGTCACCTGAGGATATACTAGCGCTTTTGAAGTCCAAGCCCGACCAGGACCAAATCGCTCACGCCCTGGCAGTCCTTGACCCGGCAATTAAGACAGCGACAGTGAAAGACTTTGACATTCGGGTCCCAGGTCCTAAAACAGCGCAGATCCTAAATGTCCTGGTCACCGTTACTCTTCCGGATCATTGGGATGCCGTCCATGCGGAATCCCGAAGATCGAAATCGAGCTCCAAACTACGTGCGGCCTTGTTAAGATGCCTCAGTAGCGTTGCAGGTATTAGTTGCTTGTTGGCCCAGCTTCGCTCTCTCATCACCGCCTGTCGGTCATTTGCTCAGGAAGCGAGTGCATCGGGCCATCAGCTCCAGGCTAGAGGCATCCTGTCAGTGACATGTGCTCTGCTGGAGCCCAATGATCTGATGTACCGTCTGTATACCGATATCGAAGGTCTCTATCGTAATCCAGCTCAGAAACAAGCGGCATGGAGGGAATTGCTCTCCCACGTTGCTGCTAGTAGGATCCTCTCGACAGCCGCGGAGGCGATATCACTGATTAAAGACCTTGATGGGGTCAGCTCTTTGTCGTGGGTGGGAGAAGGGCCCAAGTATGCCTCCTGGCTCGGCACAAACATATGTCACATGGCTTCAAAGTTGCCTCTCGATAATGAGGAGGCTTGGAAAGCTATGGCTACTTTGACCGGACGCTCGTTGAGTCTTGGGTACACTGGTAAGATGCGCTGCTCCGACATTATCTTCGGTGTTAACGTGGACTCTAGACCATATGGTGCGGGAGATCTATCTGGGGCTTCTTGTAAACGAAGCAAACTACCAGCAGTATTATACTCTTTTCGACCATCTGCGACCGAATGAGCAAATCGCAATCATAGAAGCCATATTCAGAGACATTGAGAAGAAGCATTTTTCATCAATCATCCCTGACGAGACACAGAGTGTTTCGCAAGAAGTGCTTAGCGCTGCTGCTGCCTTGTGCTCTCTTGTCACGAAGGATAGGCCGCAAGTACAAGCACAGATTATTGATTGGCTGTCGAAAGGCCAGGGCGGCTCCATACATACTATCGAGTTACGCCGTGCACTGCTGACAAGCTTTGCCCATACGACAGGTGAGAGAGAGCAGGAAACATGTCACTAGCTTGTGTACTGACTGACATATGTTCTCGAGATTTGATGGTCTCTTTGGTCACTAAGAGCCTTGATCAGTCCGGAGACAAGCTCTACATTCAACATGCCCCAATCAGATGTCAAGAGGGTACTGTGTCCTTGAACCTCCAGTCTAGTCTCTCACTGACATATCTCAGCAAACACTCAAGTTATCCTTCTGACTTGCGGATATCTTCAACAAACTGATCCGCTGGAGGTGATGCGTGTGGGTCGGTCGGGGATGTTCCTTAATACAGTATCAAATCGCCTGGCAGCCTCTTCCGGGCGAGCGCGCTTTCTTGGGATGCTCATTGGTACGGCGATATCGCAACTGATCGAGCCAGCCGGCAAGGGCATGAAGTTTGACCTTGAAGAGATGGAAGGCGATGAGGCAAAGTGGTATTTGAGTTTGCTCAATCTGCAGGACAATGCAGGGTCCCCCGAGTCGATCAAATTTCTCAAGGGGTCGACACCGTCAACACAACGAACGCCTTCACAGAAAGTTCCTGCTATCAAGGGGGTAGGTACCTCGAAGAAAGGCAACACAAGGACGGCCAAGATTGTTGCGATCGAAGAGATCGAGGACTCCGAAGAAGAATCCGAGGATGATGGCCTTGTTCCTTACGAGAAACCCGATGAGGATTTCTCCGATGACGACGAAGATCCGACACTGGTTCAGCGGAATAAGCCCACAGCACCTGTGTAAGCTCATAAAGCGGGTCCTCACCACAACACAACTAATTTGATTTTAGATACATTAGCGATCTTATCACCTACTTACGAGACACCGAGAATGTCGAACGCTTTGAATTGGCCGTCTCCACCGCCCCTTCCCTGATACGACGCAAGATTGGATTTGGTACCGAGCTTGCTGAGAATATCGAAGAGCTTGCTCTTGTGGTGGTAAGCCTGCAGGAACAGGGGAAGCTTCCCAAGTTCCACGAGTACCAGCTCCAAAGCATGATCGCGTTGATCGTCTCTCAGCCACTGAAGATGGGTCACTGGTTCGCAGCGCTATTCTTCGACGGAGACCTTTCTCAACCGCAGCGCTCTGCTGTACTGACCGCACTCGGCCTAAGTGCTCGCGAATTAGCTGGTAACGGCGAAGCCGATGCCAAAACTCTTGGTCTTCCAGCCCTGCCAGATGCCTCTTTCCCATCGAAGAAGCTACCAAGTAGCCTGGAAGCCTTCTACTCGACAGAGTCACCCATCGCAGGCCTGACCAGGTCACTGGCGCAAGCTTCTCTGGAGCCGCTTGCAGCTCATGCGGAAGACTCACTGTCTGGACCCAACGCCCTCAAGGTGCGCACGTTTTCTTCGCGCATGGAGGTCGAAAAGAGGCGCCAGCAACGTGAAGCGCAGCGGCAGAAGTCGACTGTCAAGGATCTGTACAAGGTGTTGGCACAAGGGTTCTTCTATCCCCTCAAGGGACGTTTCGAAATGATGATGATGCAGTTCGGCTCGTAAGCCCCCCCCCATGTCTAGCCTGGCACCTGAGAGCACACTAACTTCTTTCCTCTGATTGCTAGATCCACCGCTCCCTCGTACAATCCCTTTTACGTGCCGCATTTGCTGTGCCTGTTCATCCAAACACTGACCCTCGTCCTCTCAACCATGGGCCCCAACACACCGTACCTGCCCAACCTGACGGGAGAAACCCTGTCATTCTTGCTCTCGCTCCACGGCCGCCCGCTCGCCGAAGACCCAAGCATCCTCTCCGCCCTCCTCTCACTTTTCCTGGCCGTAGTCGACCTGAATGTCGCCTCCGGCACGACCGGCGAAGAGCGGCTGGTCACCGAGTTTGCGACGCAGGTCGTGGAGCTCCGCGACTGGGTCGGGGAGGTCTTCGACCGGACGCCCGCCGTGCAAGACACGAGCGATCCACGCGAGCAGGTGCGGACGTTGGCTGCGGGCGTGATGGTGAAGCTGGGGGAGGTTATGGAGAGATACCAGGGGCGGTTGATGGGCGTGAACTCGGGATTCAGATATTAGCTTTAGCTTTGTTCAGCGGATAGCCAGAAATGCTGATCTGGTGGATTCTCTTCCGAATTCAGCTCTAGCCCCAGTGACATACATCCAAGGCCATAATCCCACCTACACACTGGACTGGACCGTACATGATACTTATTTTGACACGTACAGTATACAACTACACATACCCTATCCCCATCATAAACATCCCTCCTCCTCCCCCTCCACCATCAGCAAGTACATCCACCAAAATCTCCACCGCAGACACCAAACCCCAGCATACACAAACACCGTCCACTTCGTACAATCCAACCCCCCAAAACAACCCCCCGAAAGTTCTCACACAACAGCTCAGCTAGCCGCCACCACCACTAACCCCAAACTCAGTCCCAAAAGGACCCCCACCAGAACTCAACCCACCCACCACGTAAAACATACACAATGCTCCTTCGCACAAGCATGTACATACCATACCAAATGCCTAGCATCCAGCCGGTTGTGCCATCCACCATCCACTGCAATTAGATGACAGTGCTAAGTCACGTACCTCTTGCACAAACCACAAAAGCTAGGGTAAGTTACCACTGCATCCACCCATCCAGCCATTAGCCCCCGAGCATACGACCACGACCAACCCCTGCCTGGCAGTTATCAACGAACCCTAAATGACCCAACATCAATTGCAAAGCAGACAAACCTACACAGCAAAAGCCCTAGTGCATGAGCATAGACCCTCAACTCCCCAAACCCCAACCCCAACAACCCCCTTCTCTTTCTTTATGCTTGACTAAGACTGAGACAGACCTTACCCTGGGGATAGTGGAAAATGAAGTTTCGGGGCGCACGGGGGAGAGGATATCGTGCCTGTATGTAGCCTGCCTGTAGGGTGACTCGGGGGAATTGGGTGGGAGAGGAGGGGGGGG